>NC_142145.1:26784090-26935606 GCF_024610735.1 Ursus americanus
TGGGCCTATTTTTCTGTTGTTCGGGTTAGGTAATTTCTATTGTTGTATCCTCCACGTCACCGACTCTTTCTTCTGTCTCTTCTATTCTTAAGCCCATCCATTGAGTTTTTTATTTCCATTAGTGTGTTTTTTTAGTTCTAAAATTTCCATTCGGTTCTTCTTAATTTTTTAAATGATTTTATTTATTTATTGAGAGAGAGAGAGAGCACAAGCAGGAGGAGGGGCAGAGGGAGAGGGACAAGCAGACTCTCTGCTGAGCCTGGAGCCCAGTGTGCCTCAGGACCCAAGATCATGACCTGAGCCAAAGTCAGACGCTTAACCAACTGAGCCCCCCAGTCACCCCACCGTTTGGTTCTTCTTTTTATCTTCTCTGCCTTTGCTGAGTTTTTCTATTTCTTTGCCAAGACCATCTATTTTTTCATTTATTTTAAGTGTGTTTGTCCCTCTCCCTCTAGTATTAGAAAAGGTCAGGCATATTATCGAAGCTTGGTGTTAGTGAGAGTAAATAAATTCATTCCATATACTGCTGGTGGGAGTTTCTGTTTCTGTGGTCATTTTTGGAAGGAAGTGGGACATATACATATGCCTTTTTTTTTTAAGATTTTATTTTTTTATTTGACAGAGAGAAAGACAGCCAGTGAGAGAAGGAACACAAACGGGGAGTGGGAGAGGAAGAAGCAGGCTCCCAGTGGAGGAGCCCAATGCAGGGCTTGATCCCAGGACCCTGGGATCACGCCCTGAGCTGAAGGCAGACGCTTAACAACTGAGCCACACAGGCGCCCCCATATTCTTTTACCAAACAATGACACTTCTAGGAATTTGACCTGTATAGATAAATTCATACTACCCAAAATAAAATCAGCATATTTTTATGTTGTAAAAAAATGGGAAAGAAAATAAATGTCCTCCAATAGAGAGAGAGTTAAAATTATGGGGTGTATGTGTGTGTATGTGTGTGTATTTACAACTCTTACAGTGTTCAGCTACAGGGCTCATGCTTGATACAGAGAAATGTCTCACATATTGTTACAAAGGAAAATTGTTGCGTGAATATCTCATATGCTTGTAATTATGAAAAATTATGACATTTCTATGCGTGTGTAGTACGTATAGAGAATTATATGGCTGTTTACTGAAAGGTTAACCCCAACTGAATTGCCGAGGATGCCGAGAAATGCAAGAACGCACGTCAAATATTTGATGAGCACGAACCATTTCTGCCAAGGAGTCTTCGTTCGTAGTCAAGCAGTTTTCGGGGGTCAACATTTTTATTTATTAGCTGATTTGCAGCTTTATTTGTTCAAACAAAGTTAAGTCTTTGCTTCAATAGTTGGAACAGAAAAGGCTCTGATTCATAACGATAGTTTGAGAACTGTTTTCTCACTCATGGTAGTAATGATGGCCTAGGATAGACCACGGCCAACTTCCAAACTAGCTAAAACAGGGTTCTTTAAATCAAAAAGGAGCAAGGCTATGCCTAAGCACCAGAATCGATGGGCTTGATGCCCTCCCCACTGTCACTTGCTATAGTGGGCACATTAGGATATTGAAGCATGATTATAATTACCATGGTCAAGTGATGGCATCTAAGCTCTGAGGCTTATGTTACGTAAACGCTGGATTACACATCTTACGGTTACATACCTATCTTGATTTTGCCTGTTTCAAATCCCATCTTTTGTTTCTGTCAGTTTTTAAAGCTCATGTACTTTGTCTTTGCCAAATAGGAGTGATTACTTCCTTGATCAGGTTGCCACCACATGCATAGTTCGGAAAAGGGCTAGAGAAACCTTCCAAAAAGAGACCAGAAAGCGCATGCATTTGCCTTCAGAATGCCCACCATCGAGCGGTGATCACAGCGCTAGTCCGAGTGCCCTGTGCTTTGCTGGGCTTCGTGGGCTGGCGTGGCTGCTTTGCAGGGTTCCATTCTGTTCACCTGTTTTGGTCCTCTTTTGGCTTCTGACAACACAGGCAAAGAAGATCTACGAGCAGAAATGCCGAGACAAGGATGAAGCAGAACAGGCTGTCCACCGGAGTGCCAACGCGGTAAACCCGAAGCAACAAGAAAAGGTACCTGGGAGAGCCGACAGCCTCAACAATCTGAGATTCATGTGTTTGAAACTCAAGCCAGTTAATAATCCTAATTAAAAGTGTCCCTGACCCTATTTTCCTCAAGGCTATTAGGACCTTCTGACCAAGAAAATCCCTTGTCACAGCCTTGGGGTTCAGGAAGAGCTGGAGAAGCATGGCTAGGGGGAAGGGAGTGGGGTGATAAGAAGTAGGGGAAGGGGGTTTGGTTTTTTTTTTTCATCTTTCTTCAAAATGCAAGTATTCTTTGTAGCCAGGCTGCCTCCTGCTTGGGTGTGTTATTGGTTTTACGTAATCTGCATAGAAGATTGTCAGCAACCAGAGGGCAGGGGTATGTCTTTAGAAAAACAGAGGACTAACATAATATAATAAAAAAATTAAAAAAGAAAACAGAGGGCAAGATGATCTGTGGCTGTTGCCCAAAGGTGATAAGATTAGGGGGCAGGTTGAACGATTTGCTGAAACACAAGTGAGACGTGGGCTACACCGGTCTCTTCACAGTCATTGTTTGTTAAGTCTGGTTGGCCTGTGGAAGCCTGGCCCAGCATTTCTCCTCTTTCCTTTGCCCTCACAGCTTTTCGTGAAACTGGCAACTTCGAAGACCGCAGTAGAAGACTCAGGTGAGGGGCTGCTTCCGGGGATGGGGGAGGGTTTTTGTGGGGCTGACGTTCCGCAGAATCTGTCTGGTTTTAGAGACCACACGACCGTGTATGGACAGGCAGTGGGATTACCGAGATTATCTGAAGGGAGGGAGGGAGAGAAAAAGGAAGAGAGGGTATAGCAGGAACTGGAAAGCGAGAGGAAGCATATTGGACAGCACTTTCTGTCCCAAACTCCCTCCCCCATTCAGGTCTTGGGCCTTACTTGTAACTGAATGGTGAGGTGGTGGTGGCGGCGTGGGTCTTGAGCAGCTGCCCTGTAATCAGGCACTCACTCTGATTTATTGGGAAATCTATCTTAAAAGCCCATTTCAGCCCTGCTAACTTTCTGGCTATGAAGGGAACAGGCAAGTTGTAAGGCCTTGTCAAGGCTGCAATCTGAGATCCAAACCAGGTGTTTGCAAAGCCCTCTAATCCCAGAGTACCCTGCAGGAGACAAGCCTCTCATGACCGAGGCCACTTAAGAAGGCTCTAAATCCAAACCAGAGTAACTTGGATAGCTCTCTTCCCCGCACCTTGCGCTGGATCATTTTCCTGAACATGTGAATGAAGCTATTGAGGCCGAATTAGCCAAAGAGTATCCTGGCTGAGGTTCCTGCCAACTTTCTCTCTCCTCCCTTGAACCATTTCTTGCTACTTGCTTGGTTTAATGTCTAAAAAGAAAGTGCTGATTTCACAAAGATATTACGAGAGTGAGAGATGGACGTGGCCTTCCACTGTTCGAAGCTCCGTGGGGCCTTGAGAGCTCAGCGCTACTCCATCGCGGCAAGCTGGGGGGTGGGTCGGCGAGCTCTGGTCCTGTCCGGTTTCTCAAGCCAGGCCCCTCCCCCACCTTGCAGACAAGACATACATGATGCACGTCGGCACTCTGGACAAGATCCGCGAAGACTGGCAGAGCGAGCACATCAAGGCCTGCGAGGTACTGGAACGGGTAGCTGCTTGGGAGGGGGTGCGTCTTCCTCCCAGAACCTGGAGAGTCTACTCGGGGAGAAACGTACCACCCCCTTATCATAGGATCCCGAGTCTCATAGAATTGCTTGAGGGCAAATTGAAATAAAAAATTTCAGTGGGGGAGGGAAGGAACTGGAAAGTTCTCCCCCAGACCTCATCTTTCTGCCGCATCCCAGTCCTGACCGTTGTGCCCGACTCTGCTCCAGGACTTCCTCTAATGTTTGGTTAGCCCAAACGCACTGCCGCCGAATGAGGTAATGGGTGATTAAGTAATTACCTTTCCAGAGCCTCACCTGAACCTGCTATCGCATAAGAAGAACGCAGGTAGGAGGTGAGCAGGCTTTCAAAGTGTTTACTCTCCTTACGCTTTGATTTCACCACTACCCCCCCTTCATTTTTAGCACGTGACCTCACTTACAATTTCCTGGAGAAAATAAAGACGTATCTTTTTCTTACCAGTGAGGTCCTAGGACCTGTAGCATCAGCATCACCTGGGCATTTGTTAAAGATGCAGATTCTCAGACCAACTCTAGACCTACTGAACAGAAACTGTTGGAGTGGGTTCAGCTCTGTGTTAATAAGTCCTCATGTGATTCTTAGGCAAATTCAAGCATGAGAACCGCTGATCTCCACCTCCGTCCCCTCCTTTTCTCCGGTTGTAATCTGAGGAAAGGGGCTGCTCCTGCCCTATCAAGAGCCTGTCCTGCCATCTGAGCTCAAGATGCCATCATCCAGCTGTCTTTCCCTCATGCCTGTGCACAGCCTTTAATGTGAACTTCTGCTATTGTCATTTGCACAACTCTGCTCGTTCTTGGTTTTAGAACCTACTGGCTGTTGCTTCCTGTCTGCTACCCTCTCCTCTCTTCACAGCCAGGCTTCTCGGAGGAGTTGTCTTCACATCCTCATTGCCCTTGCCTATCCCAGCCTGCTGCGTCTGGGGATTCCCTCCTGCCCTCCCCCACCTGCTCACTGCTGCTCCCTTGAGGAACTGGAGATCTCCATGGTGTGATGTCCCGCAGGCCTTTGCAGTTCCTGATCTGCAGTAGAAACAGTAGACCTGTATCTACTCTCTAGTACTGTGGGTCACTATCCCCCTCCCAAAACACTCTTTTCTGCTTTACTTCCTTGACTCCACACTCTCATGGAAAAGCCTAGAATAGGGTCCCCTTTTCAAGTTTTAAAAAAAATGCAAAGCGATATCATATACATTTTATGGACACATAAAATCATATCAAAAAAGCCTGCATAGAAATGATAAAGTTTAGGAGAATGATTACCTGCGGGGGAGGAGAAACGTGATCGAGATTGGGAAAAGCACACAAGGGGCTTAAGCAGAATCGGAGGCAAATATGGCCCAAATTGTTGACCGAGCTAGGTGGTTGATATGTGGGTATTCATTACATCGCTCTCTACGATTCTTTCTATATGCAATCTCCTATAATAGAAATAATGTGAAATTTTAGTATTTATACTACATAAATACTAAGTATACTAATATACCAAGTATGCTAAATAAATACTAAATACTAAATAAATTCTAGAATACATGCTACATGTAAACACTAAAAGGTTTGCAGGTAAAAAATGTATTCACTTCAAAATGTTCTGAGGAGTAGTTGTGTTGGTAGGCATATAATAAAACAGAATTGGTTGTGAGTTGATAAATGTTTAAGCTGGTGATGGGTACACGGGCATTCATTAAACTATTCTCACATGTATGTGTGAAGCTTCACATTATAAAAACTTTCAAAATGTAATAGTGTTATATTCAAGTTAAGAAATGCATTAATGCAGAACATCCACGCTGAATAGAATAGCACCCACTTTATAGAGTACTAGCTCGGTTTCCCGGAAGTTGGTATTTGTCTATATCCAGAAACCTATTGTGCAGGGAGTGACTTTAAAAAAAACTTTCTTATTAAAGAAAATTTCAAAATGCACAGAGATGGAAGGCAGGTGCAGGTTCCCCCATGTCCTCAAAAACTGGTTTCAGTGATTGTGACCGCCTTGCCAATTGAATGCAGTCATAGGGGCAGGGCACAGTTTTGAATTGGAGGCTCTGGCAAGCTGCCAGGTGGAGAAACCCATGAGGCTGTTGGAACTGTGAGCTGGAATTTAGATTAGAACCTTGCTGTCCGGGTTCACCACTACTCTTACCTTCAGAACTGTATCCAATCCCATTGGCGTTAATACCGCATGAGAATACCATGTGCATTCTTTGCCTGTGGTCAGAGTGGATGAGTTTCCTCGGGGTGAGGGCAGTATCCGAAATGGGGTAATAAGCTTACGGATAATGAGGGTTGATACTGTTTCTTAAGTCACCGCCGGTCTAGGCCAATGTTCTCGTTCTCTGCCTGTGTATGGACATGTAGCTCTGTCTCTGTAGATGTTTGAAGCTCAAGAATGTGAACGAATAAACTTCTTCCGGAATGCACTGTGGTTACACATGAATCAGCTGTCAAAACAATGTGTCACAAGCGATGACGTAAGTCCAAGGCGTCCACGGAGGAGTCATTAGAGCAGAAGGAACCATAGACATTTACTAGTGCACCCTCCTCATTGGAGGCCCAGAGAGGCATCGTGACTTGCCCAAGGCCACACAATGAGTTGATAGACCCAAATAAACACCTAACTGCCTGACTCCTGCTCTGCTTTGCTACCGTGACTTTCTCTTTAAGGAATTCAGAGTTAGGGCAAAAAGCAGAGAAGGGAGACCCGCCTGCAGTTTTTTGTTGTTGTTGTTATGTTTTTTTTAAGATTTTTATTTATTTATTGGAGAGAGAAAGAGAGTGTGTATGCACAAACAGGGGGAGGGGCAGAGGGCCGGGAGAGAAGCGGGCTCCCTGCCCAGGACCCTGAGATCATGACCTGAGCCAAAGGCAGACACTTAACCAACTGAGCCACCCAAGCACTCCCCGAAATGCAGCTTAATTTATGGGCTACAGAGATGTCACAGCATGATCGTGAGTCCCAAAGTGTCATTCCAGGACAGGGCCAAGTACTAGCAGACTGATCCTTGCCCAGGCTAATGATCACACCAGGGGTCAAGATTTACTTCAACAGTATTCTCAGGGTCCATATCCAGGTTTAACTTGTGCGCAGCAATCCTCATGGGGTTCGCAGACCTCAGAGGGATTAGAGTTCAAATGATCGAAACTTTCTTTGCAAAGAAATAGCCACCCTCACTTAGATGGGACAGTCACTTTAGAAGAACAATTAAATACCTAAAAAACCTATAGTATTGCCTAGAACTTTTCCCAAGTTAATTCATTGTCTGCACTTGTGTGTGGCATTAGTCTTGGTATCTCTTTCCTTCGGCCATCAGCGTTTTTAAAAAAGCCCTTTCTGGCAAGTTATTTATGCTGCCACAGAGATACTTTTCTTGCCATCTTTAAAACAGTTTTTTTTTAAAGATTTTATTTATTTATTTGACAAAGAGAGAGGCAGCGAGAGAGGGAATACAAGCAGGGAGAGTGGGAGAGAAGCAGGCTTCCCGCTGAGCAGGGATCCCGATGCGGGGCTCTATCCCAGAACTCTGGGATCATGACCTGAGCCGAAGGCAGATGCTTAATGACTGAGCCACCCAGGTGCCCTTAAAACAGTTTTAATAGCAGATATGCATCAGAGAAATCCCTTTATATGAGTCATATAAAAAGAGACTTGGGAACATCTCTTTTTCTTTTTTAAAACAAAATTCAGGAGATTCAGCCATTCATCAAACCTGTTTTAATAAGCTCTGTCACAATTATCACCAACATACCTCTAGCTTGATTTGTCATTTTTTAAAAAAAGCTTTTATTATTTGTCAAAGAGAGAGAGAAGAAGCAGGGGGGGAGTGGCAGGCAGAGAGAGAAGCAGGCTCCACACTGAGCAAGGACCCCTGGGATCATGACCTGAGCCAAAGGCAGACTGAGCCACCCAGGTGTCCTGATTTCTCTTCTTTTTGTTAGATGTATGAAGAAGTCCGTAAGAGCTTGGAAGCGTGCAGCATTGAGAAGGACATTGCGTTTTTTGTGAACCACCAAAAAACTGGACAGACCCCACCAGGTGACTGGAGTGGCCGGGCTGGGGGTTTATTTAAGCTTTTCTACTAGTCTTTTGCGTCACATGTTGAGAATGGAAGACACCAGCATCTTAATATTTTGTTTCTTGATTCCCCTAGCACCCATCATGTATGAGAATTTCTACAACCCCCAGAAGAGTACAGCCTCACAGGGAAAGGCCCCGGGGCCTAACTTAGCAAGGTAATAACCAGCTACCTTCCACATGAAGAAAAATACTTTTAATAGATGTTGTTATCATTAGTGTTCTAAGAGGCATTAGAATTGGAGCACACCCACCACTGCATTTCCTTAGTGAGGTTGCTAGGTTTGGGGAAGTAGCATTTTTAGGACAAATGTTCAGTGGATTTTACCAGTCGTGGTTTAAGGAGGACTACATCATGCTTGAGTGTGACTATTGTTACTCACGTATGAATCCTATACCTTGGTTACAGCCTGTAGAAAGCAGGAGTCAGCAGACGCTGGCCGCCTGTGAGTCAACTCTGACCAACCTCTTTTGGTGGGGCCCAAGAGTAAAGAATGGTTTTTAATTTTTAAAGAGCTGAGAAAAGAGAAAAGGGTACTATTTTGTGACACATGAAAGTTACATGAAATTCAGATGACAGCGTTCATATAAAGTTTTACTAGAACCCGACCGTGCTCATTCATTTACCTTTTGTCTGTGGCTGGGCTGTGACAGAGTTGCCCTAGTGGCTGGCAGAGCCTGAGTCATTGACCGTGTGGCCCTTTACAGAAAGGGTTTGCTGCCCCAGCCATAAAGGATCCCGACGGAAGAGAAACTTCTGTTTCAGGCAGTTGGCTTCTTGTCTAAGCTGCAAATTTCTATTCCAGTTTTTAAAAAGAGAAGGGAGTAAAGGGGGCCCTGCAGGACCCACATCAATGTTGAAGAACGCCCCGCTCTGTTCAGAATGGTGCCTGTGAATTAGCTCGTTTCATCGTCACAGCGAGGCGGGAGCCGCTTGTATTTTCTATCTCATGTGTGGACATGCTGAAGTACCAGGAGATCAGGAAACCACGCACTCACGGCAGAGACTTTCCTCGTGTGGGTCTGGGGCGTGGGGGCAGGGCTCTGCCCTTCCTGACTGCTGGGCATCCTGCCCGTCAGCAAAATAGGTCAGCAGCCTAGATTCCAGTGGGTCAGCGGTGCAGGCCTTTTGCTTCATCTGAACTCTCCTTGGCTCTCCAGAACAGAAACCAGATCTGATTAGAGTGTAGTAGGCTTGTAGTGAGAAGTCAAAAATTAGAAAAATAACAAGAACTCATCTGAAAGACTTTGGTTTTCATTTCTCACAGGAGAGGACGTCTCCCAGTTCCTAAAAGTTTACCAGGTATGACACCAAGAAAGACCTCTTGAAATGCTTATGTCATATTCTCTCTCTTTTTGTTTTTGGTAAAGATTTTATTTATTTATTTGAGAGAGAGAGAGTGCATACATGAGCAGGGGGAGGGGCAGAGGGAGAAGCAGACTCCCCGCTGAGTGCAGAGGTCCACGAAGGGCTGGATCCCAGGATCCTGGGATCACGACATAAGCTGAAGTCAGTCGCTTAACCAACCGACTGAGCCACCCAGGTGCCTCACCATGTTCTCTTTAACGGTGAGTAGTTAGAATGTTGAAATAAAGGGAAACAAGGGAATAAACAGAATCAAATTCTCAAGAGAATGAGGCTGTATCAGGATCTAATATAATACTGTCTGTCACAGAGTGGACTTTGGTAATAGGTGGTCTGCTCTATAGCTTATCGAAGAGAATTCTGCTCTTGGAGTACCGAAAGAAACTTATAATAAGGCAGTCTTACCTAAGAGATTATTTCAACTTGAACCATAAAAACAACAAAGTAAGGTATAGTTTCCTTTGGACTACACAGAAACGTAACTGATAGAAGGCATAGATGTCTAGAAAAATGTCATCTAATATTATATATTTGTGCACTGACTGTAATTGGGTCTTTCATTAATCCCCCTGGTCTCTTTTTCATTGAGAACTCCTATGATACATCAGGGACAACCACACATTTTAACATTTTTTGTTAGTTTTATTCCTTGGATAATTGTAAGATCCTTGACGGCGGGCACTTGGTTTTCTCCTGTATCACTCGTAGCACCTAACACAGCGCTGGGCACATAGTAGGTGCTCAACAAATATCTATTATTCGAGTAAAAGAAAGATACACCTGCCTGTGTTCAAGGGACTGCGGGAAGAGATAACTCATGCTGCATAAGGGAGCTTAGGAGAACTTTAGTAACTGAAAGAAATTCAGGGGCTAAAATGATATCTTTGAAAAATTTAAGGATTTAAGTTATTTTAATTTTGTAAAACAGTTGCCACCTGATAACGTGGGACTTATTTATGTCTCTGTTTGAAGATGACTTTACTCTAGGTACTATCTGCACATGGTTGAAAAAGGGCAATGAAATCATAGTAGTGATTTCCAGATGTGTGAATGAATCCTCTGGTTTATAGTCATGATTTCCGTTTGTAAGAGTTGTCGCCAGATGTTTTCATTTTATAAAAGGACAGTCACTAGAATCTTTAACTGGAATGTTTTGATTCCAGAAGGGCCAAGATCTTATCATGAAACAAGGTTAACTTAATGTTGCTCTGTTCGGCCTTTTGCAGATGACCCTGATTACTCTTCGGTTGATGACTACAGTCTGGTCTACCAGTAACCTCAATGGTAAGAACCTTTAACGTTCACATAATCAAGTGGCATTTACACTGGTGAGCGTGTTTTTGAGTCTTTGAAGCTTCTTTATAGCGCCACTGCAAGCAGCAAGGCTTTGCCTCAGGCTGGCCCGTGGGTGCTTGGGGTCCTACAGGATGGCCTGTCTGGATCCCATACCGCAAGGGAACTGGAGCCCACGCCATACGCATTTGAACGAAGAGATTCTCCCTTCACTAATTATTCTGTAGCTCGTTTTCTGCTCCTGTTAAGTTCTTTGTCACTATAACACACTTACGCTCAAGGCAAAGCTCACAAACAAAACACACGTGATCCTTGTTGTTTAAGTAGCAGTGTACTCGCCCATTCCCAAGAGAGGGAAAAGCCAAGTAAAATAAGTCGGTGAAAATGAGGCAAACACTATGACATTCACCTATTACACAAGGGCATTATAGGGGTCATCTTGTCTCCCATTATCACCGCTCCAAAGTAGCAAACCGCGGGGATTCCTAGAGCTGAACTACGGAGCCGGTCATCGCTGCAAAGACGGCGCTCGGTCTTTGGTTCTCAGACACTTGTAACATGTCCCAGGTCAATCTCAGTCTTCACAAATGTGAAGGAATGCCTCTGAAGCAAAAATAGTATTATATGCAACTCTATAAAGTATAAATGTTTTGACCCAAATGGGCATATCTTGGAGTATGACAACATATGTACGTATGAGCAAAGAAAAGGCTTGAAAAGATACATTCCCAAACAAGGAATAGTGTTTCTTTTTCTTCACTTAGGGTTTCCAATTTGTCTATGATACAAATTTATTACTTTTTTTTTTTTTAAAGATTTTATTTATTTATGTGACAGAGAGACAGCCAGCGAGAGAGGGAACACAGCAGGGGGAGTGGGAGAGGAAGAAGCAGGCTCACAGCGGAGGAGCCCGATGTGGGACTCCATCCCGGTACGCCGGGATCACGCCCTGAGCCGAAGGCAGACGCTTTAACGACTGCGCTACCCAGGCACCCCGCAAATTTATTACTTCTTTAATAAAAAACTGTTTCCGAAGACTTGATCCTCTTGCACGTTCCTGATTTACTGTGTTCCAGGGACTGCCGGGGGCGGGGGGATGCAGAAACTGGAACAGCCTCTCTCCCACCCTCCCTGGTTTGGTGCTACTGTCACTTAGGAAACAAAACAGGTTTTAATAGTGCTCTATGGTGGCTTTCCTTCAGTGTTTTATAGCACTGAAAAGTTCTTTTAAAAAATTTTTTTAAAAATTTAAATTCAATTAATTAACATATAAGGTATTATTAATTTGAGAGGTAGAGGTCAGTGATTCATCAGTCTTATATAATACCCAGAGCTCATTACATCACGTGATCTCCTTAATGCCCAACACCCAGTTACCCCGCTCCCCCCCTCCCCTCCAGCAACACTCAGTTTGTTTCCTATGATTAAGAGTTTCTTATGGTTTTCTCCCTCTCTGATGTCATCTTGTTTTATTTTTTTCCTCCCTTCCTCCATGATCCTCTGCCTTGTTTCTTAAATTCCACACATGATGAGATCATATGATAATCGTCTTTCTCTGATTGACTTATTTCGCTTAGCGTAATACCCTCTAGTTCCAATGTCATCGTTACAAATGGCAAGATTTCATTTTTTTGATGGCTGAGTAGTAGTCCATTGTATATATATATAACACATCTTCTTTATCCACTCCTCTGTCAATGGATGTCTGGGCTCTTTCCATAGTTTGACTATTATGGACATTGCTGCTATAAACATTGGGGTGCGGGTGCCTGTTCAGATCACTACATTTGTATATTTGGGGTAAATACTCAGTAGTGCAATTGCTGGGTTGTAGGGTGGCTCTATGTTCAGCTTTTTGAGGAACCTCCATACTGTTTTCCAGAGCGGCTGCACCAGCTTGCGTTCCCACCACAGTGTAGCACTGAAAAATTCTTGAAGTGAGCACATCCAACACTGCTTGTCTCCGGTCCTCTGAAAACACCTACTTCGTGACTTGTAGCCCATTAGCTCAATGGGACAGAAGCCATGTTGTTCTGATTACACAGAAATAATCAGCTACTGTGTATTTATACTTAAACATAAGTCTTTAAATTGCTTAATAAATGTCTTTAATACCTAAGCAACTTTGCTGTGAAAGATGATGGAAATTGAAGATCTAAAATACCCAGCCTCTGACTATACATAACTTTCTGACTGAGAAACAAATTGGAGTCTTTACAACTGGTCATCATTTCTTCATTTCGTAAGGTTCCCTTTTTCTCATGGAAAGAGGCACGGCCCATATTAGGTTCCCATGGGGAACTGGTGACTGGGGACTCCTGCCCTCTGGAACAACACGTAGATGATGGCTACAGGCAGCCATTGGCAGCTCCAAGAGTTTGGTTTGTTTTTCTTAACCTCTTCCTTTCCTACTCCCTTATTTGCACAAAGCATGTATTCTAGTTGTTTAATAGTAACCTCTGGCTGGGCAACTCCAGTTCCTCAGAGCGAAGAACCTGCTGTTCGGACGCACGGTGCTAACAGCAGCTCACGTGAGCTCTGTCACTTCCTCGGGCCCGTCAGTGTGAGCCAGCTCCACGGACGGGGCTCGGCATATGTGTGTATTATTTACAGAGCTGAAGGGAATTTTACAGAAGGACGTCTGTCTTAGTTAATAACTTAGCTAAGGAACCTATCATAACACTTCAAAGAGTTTGAGCCTTTGGAAATGAAATAGGAAGGTGTAGGAATCTGTGGTTTGTGTGGTGTCGCTGATGTTAGCTGCCGTGCCTGGTTTTAGTGGTAACGTGTTTAGGTAAAGACAGATTGTAACTTTTGTGTATTAAAAATATAAATACATGTATTGTTTACCAGAAAGCAATGCTGTTGTCTTCACAATCCATTTCTCATCACTTTTTAAAAAATTTATTTCTTCGAGGGGTGCCTGGGTAGCTCAGTCGGCTAAGTGTCTGCCTTCGGCTCAGGTCATGATCCCGGGGTCCTGGGATCGAGCCCTGCATGGGACTCCTTGCTCAGCGGGGAGCCTGCTTCTCCCTCTAGCTGCTTCTCTCCCTGCTTGTACTCTCTCTCTCTGTCAAATAAACAAATAAAATCTTTTTAAAAATTTTTATTTATCTGAGAGAGAGAGAAAGAGAGTGTGCATGAGCTCTGGGGGGGGGGTGCGAGGAGCAGTGGGAGAGGAAGAGGATCTCAAGCAGACTCCCTGCTGAATGGGGAGCTGAACACCAGGCTGGATCCCAGGACCCTGAGATTATGACCTGAGCTAAAATCAAGAGTCAGACGCTTAACCAAGTGAGCCACCCAGGTGCCCCCATTTTTCATCACTTTTAATATTTATTCCTCACCATTTGCTTTCTTTGGCCAAGCATACTTATTCTGGGTAGATAATATATCAAGGTGGGAGTGAGGAGCTGATGCGAATGGCTCATTCAAATGAAATTTCTTTGTTATTTTCTTTCAGAAAACAGCTCCTTTTCCAGCTGGTGCTTCTACGGCACGGGAGGAAGCACTCAGAGCTGTAGCTATCTGTAGCCGAACTATGCCGCTCATGAAACTTTGAAGGGAGACCTTGCTGTCATGTTCTGGTATTTTATATTGATGGTAGACATTTAGATCAACTGAGGTTAGGAAAGTTCTGAAATTTTTAAAAGAAGTTTACAGATTGTCCCAGACCGAAGAATTATCCTTTTCCTGTCAGTTCCCAATGTTGAGAATGATTTGTGTTATCTCCTTGATCCAGGAAAGGGTCTGGATTTGGAGCCTTGACTCTTCGTGTGGGGGAGAGGTGGCCGCAGAGGGGTCCGAGGCATCAGCCTGTAGGCGCGTCTTTGGCTTTGGGGGCAGCGTGGCTGTGGAACGTTCACAACAGCCCACGCCCGCAGTGGTGCGGAATTTTAAATCCCCTTCCTTTCTGGCTGGAGGACGGAGAGGCCATCTGACTATACTTTCTCATTTCACAGATGAAGAAATGAGGCCCAGAAGCGTGAAATCCATTTCCTTACCGATTAGGGACAGAACCAAAACCGGAGCGTAAGCTCATCCCACATCGCCGTTCGTACTAATCCTTCCTGAGGCTGTGGGGCTCATGTTGAAATTTCAGACGCCAAATGTGTTTGCCAGTGTCTTTTCAATTGGGAAAATTACCAGGGTTTAAATGTCAGCTTTATTTTTATATGACTCAATGTGTGTGCTGACGTACAGAGCGCCATATTTAGTTTAACCCAAGAAGCCGTTGATTGTAAAGCATGCCATTATTTTATATGCCACTGAGAAAGTTAGGTGGGGAAGTTGACCACTAGCTTGTGACAGTTAATGGCCAAGCCCATCTGAATTTGATTTGCTAAAGTGTGGGGAGAAAAAAGTACATCCTACAATGAGCACAACAAGAAATTTTGACTCCATTCCTAAAGGGAATTCTAGAGCTCCAAAGCCAGTCCTCCATCCTGGGTCTTCTTCACAGAGAATCTTTCCCTTGCTAGATTCTGGCATTTTTAAAAAGTGTTGATCTTACCCTTCCACAGGTATTTGGGTCTTTCTTTTATTACCCACAAACAGTAGGGAGACTATATCCCTTTTGTATGATATCCACACACCATGAGAAAACAGTACATTGTAGTTAATAACATTAAACTAGCACTGGTACTTACTTGGTATGTTGTAAAATTCTCTTGGCACAAAGAGCACATACTTTCTTCTCCTGCCCGTGCAATAGATTTCTCAGAACTACGCATCAGTTGATTAAAACAAGATTGATTATTTCCCCCCACTTAATGTAAGGTGTTACTGAAAGTGGCAGCTTCTTCTCATGACAGGAAGCTTGCATCAATTGGATATCCTTTTGAGAAATTGAAGTTTGCAAAGGGCCGCTGACTTCCCCAAATAGAGCAGGCTCAGGAAATTTTCCTTCGAACTCAGAACATTCTGTTTTTAAATATTTTATTTATTGTTGGCAATTCCTCAGGGATTTCGCTTTTCTCTCTATTGGTCAGTGTCATTGATGTAAAAGTTTTATGAATTGAAAATATTTTTATTTTGTGGCTTTTTCAGTTTGCTATGAAGTAAAATAAAGGTTCTTAGTGATTTGGGATGTATTTTGCATTTCTGTGTTAACCGCATCCTCTCTTTCAAGGCTGTGGGACTCTCATCACATATGCTCTGGTCAGACTGCAGGAGGGCAGACTGTTGGTAGGGGAGGTGCCACACCACTTCCTCCCGATCCTTTGATTCTTCGATCCTGATCCTTCAGGCAAAGTTCCTTCCTTGGGGAGGCACCGTCCCCGCGTCCAGACTAGGTTGGATCCCACTGCTGTGTCCTTTTCCCCTCCCGTATTTTCCTTGATATGACATGATTCTCTCTTGAAATTAATTGTTCAAAGTCTGGCTTCCCTCCTGGACAGTAACCTTAATGACAGCACGTCCCTCTCCATCAGTTTTTCCTGTTGTGTCCCCAGCACCTGACACGCTGTAGTAAGTATGAAAGAATGAGTGGCTAGAAGAGAGTGTACCTGGAGAAACGACTAGTTGAGAGAGAAAACAGGAGTGTAAGGGGAGCAACACCAGTCAAATAAGCATACACATTAAATTTAGTAAATATGAGCTCCCCTGAAGAGCGTAGGTATCTTCATTTGAATTCCGCTGGAAGCAGACCCCGAGATAAGAATTTGAGTGCAGGTCCTTTGTCGTCCGCGCACAGAAATAAAGTTGTCAGACACCACTCTGAGCTGCCATGCAGGGCTGCCTCTGCAAGGGAGAGCAGCAGCAGCTGACCCCGACGCATAGCTTTTATTTTGCTTTTTATCAGAAAAGCAAGGACAGATGCCTGGTAGCGTGGGAAAGGAGTACAAAGGGACGGCAAATATCTTGAAGCAGGCTTGCATTCTCCCCGTGTAGGCACGCAGGGAGTCAGTCTCGGGATAAGGGAGGGGCGGGATGTTTGGGCTGGCAATTGCCAGGTGCAGAAAGGGGGGGACTGAGGGTGACATTCTTTCCTAGCTCCTAACTTATGCCCTGCTCCTGGGGAACGTGGGATCCTGCTGCCACCCAGCCATTGCGTTCAACAGTCCCCCCTTAGGGCTTACAGTATATTTTCTAAGAATAACTCCACAGTCCTTTTTTCCAGGGGGGGGGGTGATCCCAGAAAGCACCAGTATGGGAGAGGGGAGGTAAAGGAGATGGAAAGAAGGAGGGAAGGGAAGGAAAGCAGACAGGCCTGCGGTATCAAGCCAGTGGGCACTGCAGGCCCTGGCGCTTTCGTCTGGGGACTCCTGGCGAACCATGTGGGACACACACCTCACAGACAGCTCACCGGGCGGAGGGGAGTGGTGATAGTCATTCTCCAGCTCCCTTCACTCACTGGGTGAGGGCCACCCCCCCCGGGGGACATGAATTCCTTGGCATTTCTGACCAGCCTGAAATGCAGAAATGCCAGCAGAGTGGGATCCAGGTTGTCGGAGAGAGAGTCCTTGGGAGGGGCAGTTCCTGGCGGTCGGAATTCGGGCTGATGTGTAAGGAACCGGTAAGTGCTGAGGGGCTGTGGATGGTGCCTGACAGGGGCTGACCCGGCGTGGCTCAGATCCAGCCCTGCGGGCATGAATTTTACTCCACCCGGCCTTCGCCCTTCAAGTTCCAGGTTCCAACACACACCCCCCAGCAGGTTTAGTAGGACAAGCAATAGTCCCTTGCTACAGATGGTCCTGAGTCTGTAACTGGTATTCATCGTCTCCTTCCCCTACCAGCCTGTTACGGAGTGAATGGTACCCTGCCCGCAGAACCCTCCACATTTATAGTTGAAGTCCCAATCCTTGGTGCCTCAGAACGTGACTGTGTTTGGAGATAGGGCCTTGAAAGCGGTGATGAAGTTGAAATGAGATCCCTGGGCTGGGGCACCAATCCAGTCTGATTGGCGTCCTTCGAAGAAGAGAAAGACACAGGGTTAGTGTGCACAAGGGGACGACCTTGTGAAAAACACCCAGAAGATAGCCATCTGCAAGCCAAGGAGAGAGGCCTCGGAGGAAACAAACGAGCACGTTAATCCTGGACTGCCAGCTTCCAGAACTGCAGGAAAATGAACTGCTATTGTTCAAGCCATCCGGTTTGTGGTATTTTGATATGGCGGCCCTGGGAAATTAACATCACACTTTCTAGATTCCCTTCCCACTTGGCAAGTCTCCTGCTTGTCTAGGGTTGCCTGACTGGTGCGGTGACCCAAACCCTCATCCCTAAGGGGTCTCAGCCCCTGGTTATCAGGCTCTTGTCAGACCGTGTTTTCTGAAATTGCAACTGATATTTATCACTGGGCATGGGAACACCCAGGGGCACCCCAGTGAAACTTCTGAGTTCCAGATATGTTCCTCCCTGTCCCACATTCCTCACAATAATCATGACTCCTGCTGGGACAGTTACTCCTTTCTTTTCTTGCTGGTCTATTGGCACGACTAGGCATCAACCACAGTTTTAGTGGAACTCTTTCTTTCTTTTTTAAAGATTTTTTTATTTATTTAGTTGAGAGAGAGCAGGGCGGGGGGAGGGTCAGAGGGAGAGGGAAAAGCAGACTCCCCACGGAGCATGGAGCCTGACACGGGGCTCGATCCCAGGACCCCAGGATCATGACCTGAGCTGAAGACAGACGCTTAACTGACTGAGCCACCTAGGCGTCCCAGTGGAACCCTTTTTATGCCCGTGGTTGATGCATCTCCTGGCAACTACATAGAGCGAGGTGCTCTAGTCCAGCAGAGCCTGAAGTTGAAGAGATGGGAAGCACCAGTTTCCCAAGTGGGTCAGTGTGATCTCTGGTGGCAGAAGCCATTCTTATCCCTTTGCTCCTAGACCTGTGTTTTCTATCTATTGGAGTCAACATACAGTACCATATTATGACCATATAAGACCTCATCTTTAAGACCAGCACCCCAATCCTGCAATGTATTCTCAAGGTGCCACACATTTATAAGTCCATTCCAACATTCTGTCAGGACAGCAGCTTCTAGGTGACGTGGCATGTGGTAGACGATGTGGAGCCCATGGACATGTCCCCATTGTTGCACCAGCTTCCCTGTACAGTGAAGCTCTTGGTGTAAGATGGGCATTCTCAGTGGGGGCAGTATTGCTCATAAGGGGGTGAAAATTGGTTCTTGATGGACAAAACAAATCTTACTCTTATGTTTAAAGCACAGATACGCCTATGGTCCATATACAGAGGTACAGTGTATCTATGGTATTAAAATTTCATGGGAGTGGCAATTAGGAAAAAAATGTCTAGAAAGGCTCCACAGGGTAATGAAAAGCAATTTGGCAAACACAGGTCTAAGGTGATGTTCTGTGGAATTTCATAAGGATACATGAGACACTCTTGGAGCCTTTGGATAGCATTGCTGGCCAAGACACTGGCAGCAGAAAAGGAGAATCTATTCTTGGAATCAATCCCAGTAGAGGTGAATCGCTGCCCCTTCTAGAGTGGAAGGTGTTCAATGGAATCAGGTTTCCACCAAGCGGTTGATCGGGCTCCTTGGGGGGATGATAACATATTGAGGGCTCACCTCCAGCTTCGGGGGCTAATTGGTCAGACATTGAGCAGCAGTCACGAAGGCGGGTGAGTGAGGGCCCCTGCAGGGGTCTGCATCCCTGCAACCACAGCTACTCTCTTCACGAGTCCACTGAGGGAGCACCGGCGTGGCCAGGGACAGAGGCTGCCTGGACATCACCGATGAGTCCTCCTACGCACCTGTTGCTCTGCACCTCCTTTGATGAGTAGTTGCTCGTGGGCGCTGGTGTAGGACACACGGATTTCACATTTCGTTGCCCATTCTTTTGTTTTCAGTCTTCTAATCCCATTCCCTGATCCATGAGTCAAGTCGTGCCCAGCAGTCCGTGTCCGCGCTTGCCTGGGCTCCTTCTCCCTTCACACGAGGCTGATGAGCCGCTGTGTTACTTCATGCGCGGCCCACCGGGCGCACTGCTCTTCATCCTGGGTGGGGGGTGCCGTGTAGCAACAGTCTACACGGACATGAACAACAATTAACACACAGAGGTGATTTATTCTTGACCCAGGTATGAGTGAACCTCCTCTGAGGCCACGGGGATGAGCTGAAAGGAGAAGCATGGATGCGACAGAGGAAGTTGGTGGAGGTGTCTGGATTGCTGGTTTGTGCGATGTCCTGGCCTTCTGGATTTGCCCCCGCCTGTTCCAGAATGTACCACGTGTTCCAGAATAACCCCTGGACCTGACTCAGGGGGTTCTAAATGAGGATCAGCTAGTTTAGAGTAACGTTATTTCAAGTTCCCGTTTCCTTCGTAACTTTTATAAAATGCATCTCTGTCCATGTTACCAGAGAGGCTTTCTGGCTTTCTTGTTAGTGCTAGTGACCTGAGCTGGTAATTTTCTTTGGTACACCGACAGCAGTCGACGACCAACCCACTCTATGGTCCTTATAACTACGTTTCACCCCATATCTCTCAGATGTTGTATAAGACTGTCCCCCTGAATCCTGCCCTGAGTCCCCACAGATGAGGCCTCTGATAATTGGGAGGCTTCAGCTAGGCGGTTATCACTGCTCCACTTCCACAAGCACTGAGATCCTGTGACCGTCTGGCTGGGAAGGGGTCTGCTTCCAGAATACCATCCTGACATCTGAGTACAATTTCTGATACTAACTGTATTAGTCTGGGTTCCTCAAGGAGGCCTGGAGACCAGGCGTTCAAGAGGCTGAGAGTTCGAGATCAACTAGTTCATTTCAGAGGTGAACCCAGAGAACACTCTAGTGAAATGGGAACTGAAAAAGGGAAGAGAAGGAAGTGAATAAAGACTGTGTTATCAAGGAAGTTGCCACTGTGAGCAATTGGAGCCGAATCCCACAGGGGACTCTGGGAAACAGCACAGAACACAGATCACAGTGTTAGTCCACACCAGGTGTGAGGGAGCGGGGTGTGTGTATTAGTTTGCTAAATAATAAGGTGCCACACACTGACTGGTTTAAACAACAGAAATGTGTTGTCTCACAGTTGTGGAGTTTAGAAGTCCAAAGTCACGGTGCCAGCAGAGTTGGTTTCTTCTAAGGGCTGTGTTGGAAGGAGCTGTTCTAGGCCTCTCCCCTTGTCTAGTAGATGGTTGTCTTACCTCTCTGCATGTTTCTGTGTCCAAATTCCACCTTTGTACAAGGACACAGGTCATACTGGATTAGGGCCCACCCTTATGACCTCATTTTAACTTGATTATCTCCCTAAAGACCCTATCTCCAAGTAACGTCACGTTCTCAAGTCCTGGGAGTTAGGACTTCCATGTATGAATTTTGAAGAATACAATTCAACCGTAATGGTATTTATATGTCAACCCCCTCTGTCACTGGTTGAGGGCTGCTTTGAGTTTAGGGGGAGGCAGTATTTCCCTGGCACCTTCAGCTGGGCATACATATGGGCAAAGGGAGTTCTGAGGCAAAGATGTGACAATTGGAGTTTGGATCTGCGTACTCAGAAATCATAAATCCAAGGAGATATGAGTCGGACACCAGCAGGTATCCGATGCTTTTGGGGTGCAAATAACTCACCATTTCTATGACTCATTTAGCTTCTTTTTTAAGCTGGGAAGATGACGAGAGGGGAAATAATAGAAAAAAGATAAGTTTTAGATGTTTTGCTTCCTGTGAAAGCAAGAGTCTGTTAATAGAAGAGACCCCGTCTACAGTAGAGTCTTCCAAAAAAATGTAGGCAGGATATTTTTGGTACTTGCACTTCCAGCTAATTGTCTCAAGACACTGAAAAAAATTTAGAAGTAATGTGATTTCCTCATAATTTTTTAAAAATATGTTTAGTAATCATGAATGATGAAATAATTAATGCCTCGTACAGATTGAGGAAGTAATTAACTGTAGAATGAAGGCTTCTCGGAAATCGGGTCAGAGGAGGTGTCATCAGGGGGAATTGCCACTAGACAGCAACAGAGCCCCTGCAATCGAATTTTGTAGGAGAGTTTAAGAAAGCTTCACCCAGGGCTTGTTCCTGAGTTCGGCAGCTTTCACTGAACCCCTGTTATGGCAAATACTGTTCCAGATCCTGGCTGCCTTAGGAATCAGGCTCATATTAAAATTTTGGAAACTGTAATATAGTATGTGAATTATACTTCTTTTATGAATGCCTGGTCATTGTTTTAAATTGGGATTTTTCTCATGAGAATGAAAATTATTTTATTTTATTTAAAACAATTTTTTAAAAAGATTTTATTTATTTGGGAGAGAGAGAGGGAGAAGAGGGAGTGAGAACGAGCAGGGGGAGTGGCAGGTAGAGGGAAAGGGAGAAGCAGACTCCCTGCTGAGCAGAGAGCCCAATGTGGACCCTGGGATCATGACCCGAGCTGAAGGCAGATGCTTAACCGACGAAGCCACCCAGGTACTCCCAAAATTATTTTAGATTCTGAAAGCTGCAATGAAAATGAGTATAACCAATTGGAAGGAAATTTGGTAAATACTTATTAAAATTAAAAATGAGAAAGTCTCTTTGATCAGCAGTTTTGCAGCTAGGCATCTATCTTATAGAAGTACACGTGCACAAAACATATACAAGTATGGTCATTTGTAAAGCATTGTTGTTTTTTTTTAGAAAGATTTTATTATTTTTTTAAAGTAATCTCTATACCCAACGTGGGGCTCAAACTTGCAACCCCAAGATCAAGAGTTGCTTCCTCTACTGACTGAACCACCCAGGCACCCCTAAGCATTTCTTTCTTTCCTTCCTTCCTTCCTCCCTCCCTCCCTCCTTCCTTCCTTCCTTCTTTCCTTCTTTCTTTCCTTCCTTCCTTCCTTCCTTCCTTCCTTCCTTCCTTCCTTCCTTCCTTCCTTAAGATTTTATTTATTTATTGGATTGAGAGAGACACAGTGAGAGAGGGAACACCAGCAGGGGGAGTGGGAGAGGAAGAAGCAGGCTTCCCGCTGAGCAGGGAGCCAGAAGTGGGGCTCCATCCCAGGACCCCGGGATCATGACCTGAGCCGAAGGCAGAGGCTTAACGACTGAGCCACCCAGGCACCCCTAAGCATTGCTTTCAATAGCGAAAAATTAGAAACAATTTAATGGCCATCAGAAGTCTGTTTAAATAAACTTAGGGAATATTTAATTAATTAAGGGAAAAATGAAATAGAGCCATTTTCCTTACAAGGAAATATCTTCAGAATTTATGAATTAAAACGTCACAGACAATATATACATAGACACTGAGTACTTAAGAATGTGATATTTGTGCATGGGTAGAAAGTCTGAAAGGGTGCGTACTGAACTGTTAATGGTTAACTGCAGGGAAAGGAGGGTTAACTTTCTATTACATGTTCTTCTATGTTGTACTTCTACGTTGTTGGCAGACACATTTAAGAATATTATAATTTAGGGGCGTCTGGGTGGCTCATTCGGTTAAGCGACTGCCTTTGGCTCAGGTCATGATCCTGGTGTTCCAGGATGAGTCCTTCGTCAGGCTCCCTGCTCAGCAGGGAGTCTGCTTCTCCCTCTGACCCATCCCCCTCTCACGCTCGCGCGTGCGCTCTCTCTCTCTCTCTCTCTCTCTCTCATTCTCTCTCAAATAAATAAATAAAATCCTTTAAGAAAAGAATATTATAATTTAAAACTATTATAGAATTTTTTGAAGGACAGAAAAAAATATATAAAACCAATACCCAACAGTCAATGCTGTGACTATTCTGAATAACCCAGTATCTTTTAAATGAAATATTTCTGATATTCATCTCGGCTCCAATGTATAAGTATAGAGTATTGCAAATATGGAGAGAGAAAGCCTGCCTACCAGTCTTAAAGTCTATATATACCGTAGAATTGCATTGGTTCAAATCCCGGCTTCCCCATTTACCAGCTGTGTGACTGTAGGCAAATCATTTAACTTCTCTGAGCCTTAGTCCCTGTCTAAAATGAGAATAAAACAACTGACGTTGTAGAATTGTTATGCGAATCAAATGAGTTGTGTGAAAAGTACTCAGAACAGTTCCCGGCTGAGAGTAAGAGCTTGGGAAATGGTGATTATTACTACCCAAGGAGCTATGGCAGCAAACCCTTCACTGTTAAATTAGGCCAGTGATTAACCATGCTTGCTGTCAATGTAAATTTTTTAGTGTTTCTGCAGATAGCATTTATGCATAGAAAATATGTGTATCATTATCTCGTTTTTTGAAATTGATCTTTTAGACTAATTATTTCAAAATTAATGTTCAATTTATTAGTCATATACATTATAAAATTTTTCTTTTTCTTTTTTAATTTAGTTTTTCTTAAGTCTATCTTTATAAATCTCAATATTCTATTTATAAATCTAATAAATTTTAATAATCACTTTCAAGGGGGAACTTTAATATTTGGTCATTCAAATTCAATAGACCAAATTTATTAAACCATCTGTCCCATTTGTGATTTAAATTCCCTCAAACATTTTAAATTACAGTATTCAATTTAATATAGATTAATTTCTATTGCCTGAACTAACCAACAAAACTAACTACTTACAGTATTAAGGTCTACCAAATTCTGTCTCTCTCTCTCTCTATTTTTTTTTTTACAAAATTCAGTTTATAAATATAAAATATGCTGCTTTCCCCCTTAGGCTGTGATATATTTATCACAATTTATCTATACATTGTGTCTGCTTCCCAACTAAATTGTAAACCACAGGAAGCGAAGGTAGTGTTAGTTCTGTTTTGCTAAGTAGTGACTAACACATAGAGAACTTCGAAGGCCAAAAAGGATTTGAGTTGGTCTAAACCTTTCTGGGCATTCCAGACCTGGAGAAACACCAGCAAAAGTAATGGGTAGTAAAGGTGGTATAAAGATTTTGTTCATATTTGCCAAGTCTTGCCCATTATAAATAAGTATACACACACACACACACACACACACACACACACACCCAGGTATACAAAGTGCATGTGCATTCAGAGTGGCTTGATAACATTTTTGTTGTTGAGGATTTCAAATACATGAAACTGTACTTTATGTTTATATTATAAACAAGTCACCGAGCAGTGTACATCTCTGAAGTGCTTCCCATTTCTTGCGTCATATTCCTGGATTTTTCATTCTAGGATACGCTACCAGTGGGTCGATGGTCTTATTTTCCTCCCATATAAGCCATCTCAACTATCTTACCCATCACCAGACAAAACAACTCACATTCATTTGTTCCATTCGTCAAATATTTATTGAGGATCTATTCTATGCTGGTTCGTGTTGTAGGGGCCCTGGAGATACAACAGGGAACAGAGCAAAGAACCCTTGCCCTTTAAGAGCTTACATTCTGGTGGAGCTGACAGACACAACCATAAAAGCAAATTATATAGTATTTCAAGAGGCACTAAGTGCTTTGGAAGAAAGAAACTGAACAGCTGGGGGAGGGAGAAGGGCCCAGGTTTTTAACATCTGGAATTTAAAAATGAAGCAAGGTATGGAAAACCTATGCTAAGAACACTTTTATGTGTCTTCTTTCTTCTCTGCCCTTTTCGGGTCAGGTGTCTATTTCCTGCCTGGCAATTTGTATAGTCCTGGTAACTTCCATTTACGGACATGCCTGTCGCTCTACGCGTACCTTTCACGATTAGCCCATTTAATCTTCATCAAATATCATCATTCCCCTTTACAAAAGAGGAAACCGAAGTGCAAAACTCAAGGGTACATCACGAGCGCAAAGCGGAGATTGAGGCTGACTGGATCGACTTAACACCAGGTCAAAACAAGATTGACAAATATCTCTTCCTTTAAGGCGGCGGGCGTGAGGTGTGCCAGCGCACCCGGGGTCCACACAGAGCGCGGGCGGGAGAGACAGGCGCGACTCTCACCCGGAGAGTCGGCACTAGGGCTCCACACAACCGATCGAACTTGCTTCGGGGGCACACTGGAGGGTGCGGCGCACCGGGCCAGGGGTGGGGCCTGGAGTGAAGGGGGCGTGGCCACCATCCTCAGGGAAGACCAAGCCTCCTGGAGCGGTTTGTCCTACGCTGCGGCCCGTAGCGTCCCTGGGCTGCCGCCCCTTCTCCGGGAGTGGTGGCGGCCGGATCACGTGATAAGTCCGGAGGCCGGAACCCGGCAGGTTGCGAGAAGCGCAGGGTTTTGACAAAAACAAACGGCGACGGCGCTGTGGCGGGGTCTATGGCCGAGGCGGTGAGGCCCCAGCGCCGGGCCAAGGCCAAGGCCAGCCGGACTAAAACCAAGGTGAGGATCTCCCCGCCACCCTCCCGAGACCCTGGCGGATGCGCCCTGTCTCCTTTTTCCTCTCTTGGGCCTCTCCAGCCGGGGCTAACCATCTCCTGAGCCCCCCGCAGTCTCTGCCCGCACCTCCCAGTGTTTGAGCCCACCACCCACTGACACCAGCCCTGTTCATCTCCTCCATCTCCACGTTCCCTTGCCAGATTTTGTCAGGAGCGCATGTTTGCCTTTTCCTCCTCTGACCTCAGCGGGCTCTTTCTTTTCTGCTTTCTTCTTGACTTTTCCTCACCTGGGTCTGGATTCCTGCCGTGGAGCACCTTTTCAGTTCCCAGCTCTGTCTCTTTTGTCCTTTAAACCTGGGAACATTTTCAGTCCTCTCACGCACAAACAGGGAAGGAACCTTTCCACGCGTAGCATGTACCCTCTGGCAGAGCTCTATGGATAGCGACAGATAGAAGGTAGATTGTAGCATTGTGTCTTCTCGCTTTTGAAATTCAAGGTGATAGTGGCGCTGCTGCTGTTTATTTCTCATTATCCTGGTCGTTTATGATGGGGGACGAATGTCCAGAGATTAAACCAGGGCAGGACTCACACAGAAGAGATGGATTTGAATTTTCTGGGTTACTTTTGTTGGTTTGTTCTGTTTTCAGGTGCAGCTTGGGTTTTAATTTTTCTCCTATTTCTTGAATGACATTTATTTTACATTGAATAGGTTAAATGCTGCCCCTGGATGGCTGGACCTAGATTATTCTGGCTTACCTGGAACTGATACATTAAGGAAATAATGAGGGTAGTATTACAATTACTGGAAATTTCCTTTCCAACAAGTGGGTGATGTTGCAGAGCAAGTGTAACTTTAAAATGGTACCCAAATCTGATTTTCTCGTGGGAACAAAGTTTTGACTGGAGACAGGTGTTCAAAGATACTGTATTTAATAAGCCATAAATGATTTATGTGACTCTGTTTCATTGTGCATTTTAAAAAGGCTGTAATGGAGTTATGCACATCAGTGTACCTATGCCTGTGAGGAGTTACGCTTTGGGATAGAAAGCCATCTTCCTATCTAATTTAAGAAGCAAATTTAAGAGGAATAATTTTCCATTGTATTGGGCTGGTAAAGAACTAGCTGGACGGAGGAGGAAGAAAAAAAGCCCTTGGTGAGCCATGCATAAGGTCTCTGAACCTAGAATATGGTAGTGCATAACATGTAAACATCAGTCACGTAGAGGGAGGAACGTTAAATCTTAATCTGTAGGGCTTTTTTTTCCCAAAGGAATGACGAAACTAAAGCCCAGAGAAGTTAAATGTAGGCCCAAAGTCATGCAGTTTGACAACTGAAGTTAAAGCCAAAAATCTCAATCCAGTTGCTTAATAATTAATACATACATCTATGTGTCTGTCTATAAATACTTAAAAACAGTTAAGAGGATTCTCTGTCAAGTTATTTTGTTTGCAACAGGATTTCTAAAATAAAGTAAAAATCTTAAGCTTTTAATCTATCATGAAAAACCTATTGCTCATTTTATTGACACATTCCAGGCAATTTTCCTACACAGACATATGTTAATTTATTTGAGGAGGCCTTTATTCCAGAGGTATTTGGTCAAACCAGAAATCCTGGATGCATGCTTTTTTCTCGTCTCCAAATCTAATCAGTCACTAAGTCATGCCAGTTTATTTCCTAAATAGTCTCTTAGTTCTCCTCGTTTTTCTCCATCCTACCACCACCAGCCTCCAAGGAAGAGTTCTTGGATTTCTGCTGAACTGACCTTTCCAAATTCATCCTCTAAACTAAAGCCGATTGCTAGTTTTAAAAACAAAAACAAAACTCTCCTTAAAACCTTTCAAAGGTTCCCCATTACCCCAAGGCTAGAGTCCAGAGTCCTTAGCATGGACTCAGGGCCCTAAATGATCTGGCTTCTATCTTTCTCTTCAACCTCAGGTTTACTACTAGCATTTCTTTTGTTTTTTTGGTTTTTTTTTTTAAGATTTTATTTATTTATGTGACAGAGAGACAGCCAGCAAGAGAGGGAACACAGCAGGGAGTGGGAGAGGAAGAAGCAGGCTCATAGTGGAGGAGCCTGATGTGGGGCTCGATCCCAGAACTCCAGGATCATGCCCTGAGCCGAAGGCAGACGCTTTAACGACTGCGCTACCCAGGCGCCCCTAGCATCTCTTTTGGTTCCCAGTTTTAGATCTATATATCTTCTGCTTCAGGGCCTTTGCACATGCTATTTCTTCTGCCCTGATACCTCTTCCTGCCCCTCTTCACTTAGGTAGCTATTGCTCAGTCATGAGGTCTCTACTAAAACAGTACTTCCCTTAGAAGAGCTTTCCGTCATCATTCTCACATTACTCCCTCCTGCAGTAACATCCTGCACCCCCTTTGTCACTTGTCTCACTTGTAGTTATTTTGTGAACAACTCTTCTCCCTTAGACTGTGTCCTCAATGAGGACACAGTACCCTTCACAGCCCTTTATGCACTTGGTCATGTTTGTTGAATAAAGGAATAGATGCTGGTATTGAGGAATACTTCCCGGCTTTGTCACTTAGAAGAATTTAGTAAATTTCCTCTGAGTAGAATGAAAAAACAAATGGAAAAAATCCACGACACCGGCAAGGCCCTCATGCTTGTCATTGTAAAAATTGTTCTTTTAGAGTCAGTAGATTCATTTTTATGCTGGCTGTAGTTTGCGGTAATTATAAAGTTCTACATTAATGAAATCTTTATTATCTGTGGTATAATTTGGTGGCTATTTACAGAGCCATCAAGTAGTTCCAAGACTCAGGTCAGGAAGTGAGTAGTGTCATGTGTTGTTCCCTTTAGATAGTTTGAGTGGCTTGTGGATTTTTTACCCAGCAGCTGACCTGCATTCCTCAATGTTAATTATCTGGTAGATGACCTCATGTTGTTAGGTTGTAGTTAATCTCCTCATTTCTAAGAGATCGTCCTAATAACATTTTCATTCTTTTAGTACCATCTCCTAGTAGAATATCCCCCACCTCAGAGGACCCTGACTTCGGTGATCTGGGTAAATTATGAATTAAGAACAGTAGATTTTTAGATTTGGACTCATTCTACTGATGCAGTGTATATTTTATAGTCATGGAATGTACACAAACATTGGTTAAATTCTGAATGCCGGCAACTCATTAATAGTAACAGCATATGGTAATTGCTAAGGATAGACTGAGATGTGGCCCAGAAAGCCGATCACAGAAGCAGAAGGACCTTTAAATCCCCATCCCCAGTTGCTTCTCAGCCTGGATGATTTCTACCTCTTAGTCTTTCCCTCCCATAGGAGTGAAGGTAGGGGACGCTATATATTATTTAGTTCCTTTTGTGCCTCCTAAGATCCATTTATTTGTTGAGCACTCATTGGCCACCCAGAAACTGTTCTAGGCTCCTGGGAAATGACAGAGGAAAATCAAAGAACCTGGCCTTAATGCAATTTACATTCTCGAGGGAGAAGACAAACTGACAACCCCCCTAAAAAATAAATAAAATATATGATATGTTAGGAGATGATAAGTGTTAGGAAAAGAAAAAGAACAGGGTACAGAGTTGGGGAGTACCGGTGGGAGATAAGGATGGGTTGCAATTTTCCAAGGTGACATTTAAGTAAAGACACGAAAGAGATGAGGGAGTTAGCCATGTGGACATTGGGGGAGGAACGTTCCAGGCTAATGCCCTAAGGAAGTGGCCTGCCTGGCCTGCCCCAGAAACTGCAAGGAGGCAGTCTGGGTAGGGGGTAGTGAGGGAGGGGAGAGTAGTGGGATGAAGTAAAAAATGTAACACAGGGCCAGGTCATGCAGGCCGTGTGGGCCATCGTAGCAACTTCTACTTCAAGTGAAAAATGTAAGTGCCTCAGGGTTTTGAGCAGAGGAGTGGTGTGATCTGAGTTAGGCTTTGAAGGATCATTTTGCTTGCTGTGTTGAGAATAGACTGGAGCAAGAGTAGAGGAAGAGACCTTCTAAGTGACTGTGCAGTAATCCAGGCAAAAGGTGACAGTGGCTCGGACCTGACTTGTACAGCAGAGGTGGTGAGAAGTGTTTGAAGTCTGGGAGTTTCTGCAGGTAGAGCCAAGAGGATTTGTTGATGGCTTGGATCTGGCATGTGAGAGAACACAGTCACGGATGACTCTTGAGATGGAGGAGGTAATGGGTGGAACAGGTTTGGGGGCTGATCAGGAGTTCTGTTTTGAATATGCTAATTTTGAAACAGGTGTCTACTAGACATCCAAATGGAGATGTAGAGTAGGGTTGGGTATGTGAATCTAGAGCTTGGGAGACCTCCAGGTTGGGATTAAGATCTGGGAGTCTTTGGGGTGCCTGGGTGGCTCAGTCAGTTGAGCGTACGACTCTTGATTTTGGCTCAGGTCATGATTTCAGGGTCGTGGGATCAAGCCCCGCATTGGGCTCTGTGCTGAACCGGGAGTCTGCTTGAGATCCTCTCCCTCTCCCCCTCTTCCCCCCCTCAATTAAAAAATACATCTAAGAAAAAAAGATCTGGGAGTCTTTGGCCTATAGTCATTAACATATAGATAGTTATTTAAAGCCAGAGACTGAATTCGGTTACTTTGGGAATGAGCGTAGTATAGAAAGGTGATAAGAAAAGAACCCACGGCACCCCAACTTTAAGAGTTTAGGGAGAGGGGGAGAAGAAGAGGACAAAGGAGTGTGAGGAGTGACCAGTGAGGTAGTACGTGTCCCCTTAACTGAGAGTGTAGTGTCCCAGATGCTGAGTGAAGGACGTGTATGAAGGAGGAGTAGGAGTAGGAGTATGAAGAAGTAGGTCAAGCCTGCAAAATGCGGATACAACAGGAAAGAGGTGGCAGCCAAGAGGAGATGTTGTATTCAGAGCAAAATGTAGAGGCCTCATCCTTCCCCCAAGCCTTTTTACTTGTACAGCATCCCTGTATACCCCAAGGTGAGCTGGTACAATTGCCCCAAGAGCTCTTGATTTATACAGACCCATGTGTCCATGCCCTTCTTATCTGTTCTGTGCCAGACATTGTGCTGAGTAGTACAGATACAGACATTATCGGTAAACAGACGCTGTCTTTAGAATAAGCTCATGGAAGTACTCTACGACGTGTGTAAACCTGAGTCTTCATTGTTCGTGAAGAAGCAGCTCATTGTTATTTTTACAGAAGAAAAGGAGTTGTAATTTTTTTTTCTTTTCTTTTCTTTTTTTTTTTTTTTACTTACTTCAGCTCAGAGAGAAAGAATTGTGAGTGAGGAAACTTCCAATTTGTTTCCCAGAACCCACACTCTTTATTTTTCTTCTGATTACAAAAGTACTCATTGCTTCAAGAAGTATATGCATCTGGTAGACACACACGGAGAAATGAATAGCAGAAATGAAATGCCCTGAACTCCATCCCCTGGGGATAACCGTTGGTAGTGGTTTGTGTGTGTTCTTCAGTTTTTTCCCGCGTGTACACAACACTCCAGAGCATGTTTACTGTGACGTGTGGTTAAGTTTGTTTTTCCTTGTTTGTTAACAATTCTTCCATTTCTCTATAAGTGCTTGATTATTTTTCCTTCTGTGGGATTATTTTAATATTCTCTACCTATATGTAACTAGGTGGAGAGTAAAAGTAAAGAAATACAGATTCCTAATCTCCTGGCCGTTTTTAGTTGTAAGAAACTTGTCTTTTGCTTAAAATAAAACTGCGTAAGTATGAATTTTTGCACATGTGACTTGAGGTACATGGAGTTGCGTTTGAATTTTATTTTGTGATCTAAAATGATTTATGTTCTCCTATATCTTTATCTCTAGTTAACTCAAGTAAGGAAAATAATTGGAAGCTGGTTTTTTCATTTTTCAGTGAAATTTTCTATTTTTAGTATAAGAATAGATTCCAGTTTTGGCATAAAAGTTGAGTTTCCTCTGAATTTATTGGATATTCCCTCTGCTTTCTGAGAGGTATATAAAAATAAACTTCTGAATGTGCCAGACCACATGGTAAGTATAAGTATTTGTTGGATAATTGAATTTTTTTTTATTCTAGTACCTAGGACAGAGCCCAGTGTATAGTTGGTACTCAATAAATCCTTGTGATTTATAGGTCATCACCATTGTCTCAAGAAACATTTATTGAACACTGTCAGAAATCAGAGGCAGATCAGATCCAAAGACATAAGATGCAATGCCTGGCCCTAAGATAATTGTGGTTTATGTGGGGGGAGACAGACCATAAAGATAAATTAACCTGTAACCAGGGCCGGATGATGACAAGTACATGTAGCAGGAGTTTAGAGTGAAGCATGTGTGGAAGGGTTGGTGTGGTCACTGAAGGAGGATTTTGTCTTCAGGCATGATCATAACTGAGTCATCAAAGGCATTGAGTGCCAGAGGTAAGAGTCAGTCTTTCATTAAGTGGAGAGCTGTGACTGTGGTGTTCAGAGCAGTGTTTTAGGGAAGCCAATGTTAAAATGGTGTTTGGAATGAATTGGTGGTGGGGCAGAGGCTGGAGGCTTGGAGACCATTTAGCACCTGCTCCCCTGTTTGGTGCTTTGGAAAAGTGAAGTAAGCCACAGATAGCTCACCACTGCTGTTGAGGCTGTGGCATCGGTGACGGATCTCAGCAAATCCCCTCTCTGTCCACATTCATACCGTAGACATCCTGTCTCTGTCCGGGGATCCCTGAGAGAGCAGCGTTGGGCCTTTGCTATCAGCTCAAACGGTTGTCCATCCTTCCCTCCAGGTTGCCTTCCCTGGTCTGGATGGTCTGTTTGAATCAAAGCACCAGCTTCTCTGTCTTTCCCCCACTCCTTCCTTGAGCCATCTCTGGATTAATTCCTCTTTGGACCTAACTTCCCTAACCAGTACGGATAGAGAGTTTTCTTTGGTTCCTCTCTGGAAACCCAGAGAAGCACTGAGTTCTACCCCAGGGGAAATAAAAGCCTAAACAACGTCTTGTGTGTTCTTTTCAGAGAGGCGAAGAAATTTTTTAAAAAGTCATCTGATTCTCTGGCCTCATTATCTATTCTTACAGCTGCTGGGAGTGGGCAGGCAAGTTTGGGAGTAGCAGCTGGAGACTTCATTTTGTTTAGTGGAAGGAAAGAAGGGCAGAGTGAGGTGGGGTTGGAGTGGAGTGAGATGGGACACGGGGAGGTTAAAAACTGCCGGAGGGAGAGGTTGGATAGGAAGGCCCTGGAAGCCTGTGTGTTGGAGGAGGTGCGGTTGCTGGCTGTGCCCTTGATCATGTGGCTGGTCTTGTGACTGCTTCCAGCTCCCTTGTCTTCTCTTCCAGTTAGCATTTAACACCCCTAGAGGTCTCTTCCAGCTTAAGAAATGAGAAATAAAAATCTTCTGTGTTCTGCAGTCCAGTCTCTGCTTCCTTACTTCTCATTCATCAACTCACTAAATTTAAAAAAATCTCTCATAGCTTTATTTTTTTTATTTATTATTTTTTTGAAAGATTTTATTTATTTGACAGAGAGAGAGACAGCCAGCGAGAGAGGGAACACAAGCAGGGGGAGTGGGAGAGGAAGAAGCAGGCTCTCAGCAGAGGAGCCTGATGCGGGGCTCCATCCCAGAACGCTGGGATCACGCCCTGAGCCGAAGGCAGACGCTTAACGACTGAGCCACCCACGTGCCCCTCTCATAGCTTTATTGAGATGTAGTTCACACACTGCACAATTCACCTATATAATGTATAATTCAGTGGTTTTTAGTATGATGGTAAGGTTGTGTAGCCATCACCACAGTTAGGAGCTGCCAAACTGTCTTCCATAGTGGGTGCATCACGTATAATCCATCCCACCAGCAGTGTCTGAGGTTCTAATTTCTCTACATCCTTACTGTCACTTACTATCTGACTTTAAATAGTTTTCCTAAGGGATACGACATGGTGTCTCATGATTTGGATTTGCTTTTCTGTAATGGCTAATGATGTTAGCCTCTTTCTACGTGCCATTTGTATATCTTCTTTGGAGAAATGTCTATTCACATCCTTTGCCCATTTTTAAATTGGGTTATTCATCCTTTTATTATTGGGTTTTTTTATTCCAAATAAGTCCCTTATAAGATAATTGATTTGCAACTACTTCCTCCCATTCTGTGGGTTTTCTTTTCCCTTTCTTCAAGGTGTCATTTTCAGCACAAATATTATGAAGTTCAATTTATTTTTTTCTTTTGTTATTTGTCCTTTTGGTGTTATGTGTAACCCAAGGTCATTAAGATTTATACCTGTGTTTTCTTCTAAGAGTTTTAACGTTTTAGCTCTTACATTAGGTCTATGATCCTTTTTGAATTAATTTTTGTATATGATGGAAGGTAAGAGTCCAGTTTCACTCTTTGGATATCCTGTTGTTAAGCACCATTTGTTAAAGACTGCTTGTTGTCTGTTATAATGTCTTGGCACCCTTGCTGAAAATCAATTGGCCTTAAATACAAGGTTTTCTTTCTGGATTCTCAGTTCTCTTCCATTGATCATTTGTTTGTATGCTAGAACCACACTTGTCTTCATTACTCTAGTTTTATAGTAGATTTTGAAGTTGTGAAGTGTGCGATCTCCTTTGTTCTTCTTTTTCAAGATTGTTTTGTTTGCTCTGAGACCCTTGCATTTTCTTATGAGTTTAAGGATCCTGGTTGTCATTTTCTGCAAAAAAGGCAGCTGGACTTTTGATTGAGATTATGTTGAATTTCTGTATCAATTTAAGGAGGATTGCCATCTTAACAGTATTGTGATCTGACCCATGAACATGGGATGTGTTTCCATTTATTAAGTCTTTAATTTCTTTTAATGATGTTTGGCAATTTCCAGAGTACAAGTTTTACAACTCTTTTGTCAAAGGTTATCTCTGTATATTTTATTCTTTGTTCATTATAAATGAAATTATTTTTTAAATCTTACGTTTTGATTCTTCAACTCACCAAAATTTGTTCAACTCTCAACAGCATTTCTCTCACTGTAGTAACCACAGGCCTCCTCTCCTGATTTTCTCTTTCTGACCTCCCAGTCTAACAGACGTCTTTATCATAGGGGTGTGCAGGGTAATTAGGCCCACCTCTTCATTTTCTTACAAATACTCGTGTAATGCTTTTTATTATTCATGAGTTTAGGCAATTCGAGAAACTGGTTTGTATGCGTTGTGTGGCTCATATCTGAATCTGATACCCACAGTTCACAGTGTAGATCAGTCATTTTGGAGGGGCACGCTGCTTCTTCAGTCGCCACCGTGGCACCTGTTTGGTAGCCATTACCAGCAAGTGACCTCAAATTCCGTTTCAAAAACATTCATCTTTTCTTCCTGATATTAGGTACATATAAATGTCTTACATTTTTGGTTCTTGTCAACTTTTTTTTTTGCTGGACATTTGCTGGACAGCACAATCTAAAATCACTGGTAACTTGTGAAACTGTCAGGTTTGTCTTAAAATTTCATAGTGAAAGGGGAGTATTTGAGTGATGCAGTCATTTTTTTTCAGTTTGTCTGAGTGTAAAATATTATTTAAAGAAGCTTCCTATAATTTTTTCTTCTTTATCAGCATGTTTTCCTGTATATCTAGTTTGTGTGTTAATTCCTGAGGTTTTGGTTTTTTTTTAACCATAACTCATTTTATTCGACTTTCTTTTAATGGTTAATGTTTTGTTTTTTTGTCTTTGTTTTTTGGAGATCATTTCAGACTTCATGAAAAGTTGTAAATATAGTACAGAGAGTTCCATATACCCTTTTTGCAGCATCCTCTAATGTCACCCGCTCACATGATCCCAAGTTCTATGGTATAGAACGTTTATCACAACCAGGAGGTTAATGTTGGTACAACACTATTAACTCAAGTATAGAACTTATTTGGGTTTCAGCAGTTTTCCTACTACTGTTCTTTTTCTATTCCAGGATCCAGTCCAGGATCCTACAGGCATTTAGTTGTCCTGTCTTTGTTGTTGCCTCCAATCTCTTGATAGTTCCTCAGTCTTTTCTTGGATGACCATAACATTTCTCTTATTCTTTTTTTTTTAAGGTTTATTTATTTATTTTAGAGAGTGAGCGAGCATGGGAAGGGGAGAGGGAGAGAGAAACTTTAGCAGACTCTGTGCTGAGGGCAGCACCTGCCGTGGGGCTTGATCTCACGACCCTGAGATCATGACCTGAGCCAGAACCAAGAGTCAGACACTTAACTGACTGTGCCACCCAAGGGCCCCATGTTTCTGTTATTTTGTAGACCGTTCCTTAATTTGCGTTTTTGTTTGGTGTTTTTTTATGAGTAGATTGAGGTTATACGTTATTGGAAAGGGTACTGGAAGAGGTGATAGGCCTTCTCCGAACATCACATGGGGATATGCTATTGGTCATATTAATCTTGATCACGCCGTTAAGGTATCGTTTGCCAGAATTCCCCCCTGAACTTTACTATTTCCCCCTTTGTAATTAAATACTTAGGAGATACTTTGATGCTATCCAGCTGTCGTTTTTCTGTTTACACTCTCACTCACTCACTTTAGCATCCATCAGTAGACTTTGCCTGTGGCAGTTATTACCATGGTGTAATGGTGGTTTTTCTGTTTTTCTCATTCCATCTACATTGATTGATTGGAATTCTGTAAGGAGGAGTGTCGCTTTTTGCCCATTTATTGTTTATTTATGTCAGTATGGACTTATTTTATTCTGTAGGTTATTATCTAATACTGTAGTTACTTATTTTATTGCTCAAGTTATTTGATTCTTTCTGCATGAGTTGTCAGTGAATATGTTTGTCAAGACGAGGATAAGTCTATTGAGACTTATGCTACTTGGACACTGTTCTGTTGACCCCTAGGAGAATGGAGAATGACCTAATTAAAACTTTCCTCCTCTGTTTTTGAATCATAATTTGCTGCTTCTTTTGATGTCTTTCTCTGTTAGGATTAGACTAGTTAATCTCCCACATTTAACATAGTCAAAATTGAATAACAATAGGAAATATGAAACACATTGCTTATGAAGTTTGTTTAGATTCCATTTGCTAATTATAAAAATTAGATTCTGAATACAGTTTAAGAATTTCTCATATGGAAAGCATCAATTATTACTATATTATAAATTATTTCACATTATAAATCTCATTTTTAGGAAAAGAAGAAATCTGAAACCCTCCAGAGGGAAGAACCTGATGAAGTCTCCCTTCCAAAAACCTCCGGAGAGCTGGAAATCCCTACTCCAGCTTGTGAATTCAGAGGAGACTGTCTGAAAGTGTTAACTGAGTCCCAACTCCAGAATGTTGCCGGTGGACAAAACGAGAGTGAAATGTTTGATGTACCACTCACCTCCTTAACTATAAGCAATGAAGGGTCCCTGACATGGAACACAGAGACCCTAAAGGAAGGGGGGGCAGAGGTCAGAGCCTGTGTTGGGGACGATGCAGTGAAGCTGAAGGTCGATCCTGGAGACAGTGTTGGAACCAAAGTAGAAACCCCCAAGAACTTTACAGAAGTAGAGGAAAATAAATTGGTACAGTGTGGACCTTCTGGAAGCACCTTGCAATCTAATTTTTCTTCTACTCAGCAGGAAATGGAAAATTTACAGGTCAGAGAAACTCAGAAAAAGAAGGAGGGCAAGCAAGCCTTGGGTCTTTCTTCAGAGGTGCTACAAAATGTTGGCTTGCAGAGTTCTTGTGAAGCCAAAGACATTTTTCAGCCACCTAGAGTGAAAAAACTGTATCCTCAGTTGCCAGCTGAAATTGCTGGAGAAGTGCCAGCTCTGGTGGCAGCGAAACCCTTGTTTCGTAATGAGCGACTCTACCCAGAGCTCCCATCTCAACCAGAACTAGTACCATTTACTAAAGAACAGCTCAAAATCTTTGAGCCTGGTTCATGGCTGGAAAACGTTGAGTCGTATTTAGAAGAATTTGACAGCATGGCCCATCAGGACAGGCACGAATTTTACGAGTTGCTTTTGAACTACTCGCGATGTCGGAAGCAGCTGCTGCTGGCTGAAGCTGAGCTGCTTGCTCTGACGTCTGATTGCCAAAATGCGAAAAGTCGACTGTGGCACTTTAAGGACGAACAGTTGTCTGTGCAGGTATTTTGCCTGGTGTTCTGTAAAGCTTTTAGGAGCCTGGGGAATGTGGAGTGGAGGTGCTGCTCTTGTGATGCCATCCAGGTCTGGAGTATGCCTGTACTCACACTGACCCTGACCGGGCCCAGAGTCATGCGGTGTAGGAGTCACAAAGTCAGATGCCTGCAGGGGCCGTGCAGGTGACCTGGAGGGGTGTAGTGGGCCGAGTGGGACGGTGGTCGCTGGGTGAGCTCCTGCCTAGTCCAGCGGGGGCAGCTGCTCTTGTGTTCTAGGTGATCGTTGACGGGAGGTTGTGTTGGTCCAACGTTGCCACGTCTTTTCACTTCCTAAGAGGAGCTGGAAATCTGGATTTCCATGGGAAGGATCCTGATTTGTGAATGTTGGCAACAGAGAGTAGAGGCCAAGCAAGTCATGTTTCGAAGTCAGATTCAGCCTGTGGACCATTTAGTTTGTAACCTTGGGCATAATGCCAGGAATCCAAATGGGTAGAGAGGGTCAAGGAGAGGATGATCCATGGAATAAGCTTGAGAGATGAGGAAACAGGAAGGCAGTTAGATGTGACCCTGAAGAGGCCAAGGTGACCATTAGGGAAGCCATTTCCCAGTGGCCTGGAAGGACGGCAAAGAAGAGAAGGCCACTCTTACCAAGTTTGGCAGTGAAGGGAAGCTGGGGGAGATATCGAGGAGAAACATGTGCTTTCCCCCATCCCTGACCCTCATTCATTGGGAGACCTGTGTATCTCTCTTTGTAGATCGAAAGGAGTCTGTGGAGAGGGGAACATTTGAAAGCACTGAAGGATAGAATCAAGAACACAGCTGGAGGTGTTAGTATTGGGAAGGAGGGGGTTTCTTTTGAGCAGAATCAGAGAATGATGAGGGTAGGTACAGAGATATTTTGAAGTCCCTTGAAGTTGTGGGGATATCACATTAACTTCCGTGTTTGTAAAGCTGAAGGTAAGGTTATCAGTTGTGAGAGTCTTAGGGACAAGTTCTATTATTTTCTTCTTAGGGTTTCTTTTTACTTTGACCTTGTGGTGCTTTGTGATTGGCATTATCCCTCTTGGCACCTGATTATATATTTGATTTATTGTTCCCTAGGTGGTAGTCTTGTCCCCTCACTATGATTTATAAGCTCTTTGAAGGTGGTACTGAAGCCAATACATTGTATGCCTGCAGCCTGATTATTTCAAGTGTAAAGAGTTAACTTGTTTCCTGTTTTACCCTTTTGTCCACTGCTAGGGTATCTGTGCAGATCAAGTGAAAGTTTCAGGCTATCATCGCTACCAAAGAGTAGAGATGAATGAAAATGCACTGGGGGAGCTAAAGAAGCTATTTGATGCCAAATCTGAGCACCTCCACCAGACCCTCGCTCTGCATTCGTACACCTCTGTGCTCTCAAAGTTGCAAGTGGAGTCTTACATTTATGCCTTACTCAGTAGTTCAGCTCTTCTGAGATCTTTAGCAATTCAAGGCCGAGGTATGTGAATCTTGAAAGTCTCACTCTTTCTGTGGTCTGCAATGAAGAAAGAATTGAGGAGTTGGTTGAATTGATTGTGTACCAATTGGTATTATAAGGGAACATTTGTGCTAGCTGTTTTACCTTGCCTTCCCCAAAGCAGGATTGAGATCTGCCTTAATACCATTTCTTGGGAGCAGTGCTAGGTCTCCCTTCCCTGGGGCTGTCAGTCTCTGCTTCTCTGGGAAGCCAAAAAGCTTGCTTTTTATCATGAATGTCCCTCAGTCCTAATTTATGTGCTTGTTATCAAGTAGAATTCAAATCCATTTTGATTGTAAAACATACTCAGTGTACTTTTTCATCATGTATCTTTTGTACTTTTTTTTGCTTGTCTAGTTTGTTGGGCTGTTTTATATAACTTTCATCAGAGGATCTATAATGTTCTGCATCATATTTGGGTTTTAAAAAACTAGCTTTGATTGTGTGATGTGTTAAGTATGAAATAGTTAATTGAACTATTCAATTTTTACTTCTGGAGGAAATATTAGGAATATTTAAAGTAAAAAAGAAAATCCTGGGTGTATGGGTGACTCAGTTGGTTAAGCGTCCGGCTCTTGATTTCAGCCCAGGTCATGATTTCAGGGTCGTGAGATTGAGCCCCACTTTGGACTCTGCATTGGGTGTGGAGCCTGCTTAAGATTCTCTCTCCTCTCTCTCTCTCTCTTAAAAAAAAAAATCCTTTCCCCTCATTGTTTTCATAACTAATCAAAGAGCTGGGATTAGATCAGAGATCTGCTGATCTTTAAATAAAAAATGGATTTTGATGAAGTTAATTTTCCCTCACTTTGTAATACTTCACAAAGTTAAATACTTTTTTGGATTACATATTTAGTAGAAATTCAGATTTTTTAAAGAAGTTTTATTAAGTAATCTCTACACCCAATGTTGGGCTCAAACTCAGGATCCCAAGATCAAGCATCACACCAGGCACCCCAAAATTCAGTTTTTTTTTAAAGATTTTATTTATTTATTTGACAGAGTACAAGAAGGGGGAGCAGGAGGGAGAGGGAGAAGCAGGCTCCCGCTGAGCAGAGAGCCCAATGTGGGGCCCAGTCCCAGGACCCTGGGATCATGACCGGAGCTGAAGGCAGATGCCCAACCTACTGAACCACCCAGGCACCCCAAAATTCAGATATTTTTGATGCAACTTTTCCCCTTGAATTTTTATCTCAACTAAATATTTTGAAAAGATTTTGTTTATTTATATATATATTTACTTATTGGTAGAGACATTAAAAATGCTCTCCAAAACACCATTTATGTGGAGCTCATTTAATCCTCTTTTTAATTTATAGCTTGTAAACAGACAGAAAGCTTTCCCTCTGACCTGTGTCAACTAAAGGAGTGCATCAGTGTCTTATTCATGTTCACCAGGAGGGTTAATGAAGATACTCAGTTCCATGATGATATTCTTCTCTGGCTGCAGAAATTGGTAAGGGAACAAATAATTGAAGAATTATGCCTTCTAGTTTTTTTTTTTTCCAACAGCTTCTTAAGCTAATTCGTTTAATGTGTTAGTGACATTTTCTTAGTTCGTGACACATGGGAATAAGTTATACTTACCTAGTGTGTCATTAAGCACAATGTATTTTTCTTTCTGGTACATTTTAAATAATCTCAGGCCTTCAGTTTAGGAAGAAATGGAAATGTGAGAAGCATGCTAAATTAAAGGCAGGATATGTATTTATACTATAGGTAGCTGATCTAAAACCTTCCATATCACTTATTTTTATCATTTTTTTTTTAAGATTTTATTTATTTATTCGACGGAGATAGAGACAGCCAGCGAGAGAGGGAACACAGGTAGGGGGAGTGGGAGAGGAAGAAGCAGGCTCATAGCGGAGGAGCCTGATGTGGGGCTCGATCCCAGAATGCCAGGATCACGCCCTGAGCCGAAGGCAGACACTTAATGATTGCACCACCCAGGCGCCCCTATTTTTATCATCTTATGTTTAGTGTTGTATTCAGTCATACCTAAAAAACTTGAGAGAAAAAAGGCTGGTGTCAGGATTTGGGAAATTTAAGAAAGATGTTAAGTGTATTAGAGAAGGAGGCTTATTTGTTTAGTGGTTGTGTTTTCAATGGGGCTACCTTGGGTACTTTTTTAGGTTCATATTAGAGTTCTTACATATGTGGTAAAGTCCCAAGCGTACTTACTTGAATTTGAGAATCTTTTACAAACTGAAACTAGATTAAACTACTTGGCTTATATCTCTTCACATGTGGCCAGGAACGTAAGTTGTATTTTGCCAGGTAATAAAAACTGGTTTGTAGGGAAAGTACTTATGATATTTTTATCATAGTGCTCATAGGTTCTTAGGCCTCTGTGTGCCTCTGTGGTCGAAACTTAACCTGTTAATAGTATATCTTTGGTTATATATTATGTATGTACTATATATATATGTATACGTATATACAGATCTCTGGTGACTCTTCTGAAAGATTCATGTGTTTAAACATTGGGTAAGTGATTTACTAGACTCCTAGGTACATTTTTCTTCTTATTAAATAGTGAAACTATATGTCCTTCCCTGTTCAGGTGTCAGTGTTACAAAGAGTTGGCTGTCCTGGAGATCACTTCTTCCTTTTAAACCATATTCTTCGATGCCCAGCTGGTGTTAGTAAATGGGCTGTTCCTTTCATCCAGGTATGATCATGGTCTTCTGATTTTGAGTGGGATGAGAGAGATTTTGTTAAACATTTTTCCTGAAGAAATTGCTTTTTTTTCCTTTAAAAAACTACTTAAACATATTGATATTTAAAATAAATTTCTTAAAATATTCTAGTATATATTTATATATTCACAGGAGTTTTTATGCTGAAACTTCTTTGGGCCACCCATAATTGATAAAATTAAGATAGAATTAAAAGTTCCCCCGTAGTCTGGCTTGGTAGATTCAGTAGTATTTAGTTCTATAAAAGACTCACTGGGACTTTTTTTTTTTTGTAATATTCAACACTGCTTCCTAAATTAATCCACCTCACAGACGGTTGGTATAGGCAAAACAGAGACCATGAGCATCTCAAAGTTCTTTAATGAGAGCAGAGCCTGTGTGATCGGCTCTCATATAATGACCTTCAGTGCTGATTATATGGTTCACAGTTTGCCCTCTCTGCTGCTTGCCTTTGGGTTGTTTTGTTACTCACAGCTCAGATGGCTGGAAGCCAAGTGCCTGTGAGGTTCAACTTCTCTACAGGACCTTTTCTTTTGTATTTCTGGTGGTGAGAAGTCTGAATCTTTTTAGGTAGAAGGAGGATTCTTTTGTTTTGTTTTGTCTTTGGATTAAAAGAGCAGTATTGTGCTTCGTCCTGTATGGTTACAGTAGTCGAAGTCAACTGCTCAGCTCGCGCTGCTCTGAGTCCAGCTGAAGCGGGACTGCCAGGTAACCCAGAGCCGCGCGCTCACTCTTGTGGATTACGAGCCAGTTCCATCTTTGTTTTCGTAACTGCTCCCTTTGTCAATGCTGGTGAACTAAGATTATGGCTACTTGGGTTGTTGGTTTTCTACAGTATGCCTTTTCCTTTTCTGATTTCAGATCAAAGTGTTGAATAACCCATCAGGGGTCTTTCATTTTATGCAGTCCCTTGCCCTGCTAATGTCTCCTGTCAAGTAAGTGCAGAAGAGCTTTATGAAGTAGAAATTGAAATGCTTCTTTCTACTAAAGGATTGGTCCTAAACTGCATAGATCCAAAGAACTGCTAAGGGAAGTGTCCGCATCCCAGAATTTAATATTTGGGTTTTCTTTAGGTTGGGTACCCTTTGTTCCCAGGTGACCTTATTAACTGCACATGTATAAACAATTAAGCTTTTTTGGGTCCCCCTTTTCAGTGGGTTTGCCTCTCCTGTCATATATGTCATTGTGAAAGGTAGTGTGGAGAGGCAAGAAAGATCATCTTTTCCTTAGAAGAAGACATGTAGTAGAGAGGGGAAAGAGCGCAGAGATCTGAGTGCTCTCTTGGGAAGCTGCGATCAGCACGCTAGCACTGGAGAAGCTGAAGAGAGGACGTGGGGCTGTGAGAGAAGGTTCCAGGTGCATGAGCTGGGTTGCAAGAATGGGGCGGATCTCAGTAAGAAGCACCAGGCAGGGCACTCTGGTGGGGAGAAGAGGCAGTGGCCCAGAGTACAGGTACAGATAGATGGCTGTGCGGAGGACAGGAAGGAGATCAGCTTGATCGGAGTGAAGGACTGCGTGGGAGATGGTCATACAGTGAATAACTACAGCGACTTGGATTATAGAAGGTTTTGACATTAAGACAATGGGATCCAGATTTGATATGGTCTGGCCCTGTAGCAGTTGAGGGCTTTCGAATAAAGGTAAAAGTCATATCAAAGAAGGTTAGGATTGACTAAAGGCAGAAGAAGATGTGCTTCTGCTTAATTGAATTACAGTTACAGACTTCTGGCTCTGCTGGCTCTGGATCCCAACTCATCATCAAGAGGACATTTCACTGGGGGGAGAAGGCACAGTCTTTGTCTAGGTGACTTTGAGCAGTGTTATTACCACTGGCTCTCGGTCCTGGAAAGCCTGTCTGCCTTGGAGCCTGAGTTGGGATAACGGTGGTGGGAAAGAGGAGGAGGGGAACCTAAAGGTTATCTTCCCAGAAAAAAATTAAGTAGCTGACTAAATAAGGAACTGGTGGGAAAGGAGTGGTTCCGACAGAACTCTGTAGACGTCTCAGCATGAGTGACTGTGAGGACATTGGCACCCTAACAGACCAAAAGGACAGATAGGAGAGTGGTTTTATAAGGATTAAAGTCTGAGGTCATCGAAGCATACAAGTGGACACATAGAAGTGACAGATACCAGTGGACATTTGGAGCTTCAGGATTAGAGCTCCTTGGGTGAAAAGGGCAGCATTAGACCTACAGAACTGGAAGTCATGAGAGAAAGTTCCCGTAACAGGAAGAAATGAATGAATTTTTCAGTCAGGCCAGAGGGGAAGGAACAGGGGACTGAAAACCATGTTGTAGTCTAAGAGAAGAAACTTCTCTGGTTACACCTGCTCATCAGGTCTAGCCAACACCTTGTGAAGTCTGGCCGGCAGGAATTTTCTCCAGTTCTCTCTCTCTGCCTGGCTTCTCCAGCACATGGTAGATAGGATTTTGACTTAAAAATGGTTTTGCATTTAGAAGTACTCTTTTACCCTAAACAAGCTTCCAAGTTACCCACAGATTATCCTTTTATATTCAGTAAAGCCTGTTCCTCAAGTCATGCACTGGCAGCAGTTTGTAAGCCCGGCTGGAGGTGAGGTCCCACAGCAGCCCGTACGTATCGAGGTCCCACGGCGTGCGGGAGCCGTGTCAGCATAACCACTTCTCTGCAGTGACTAGTCACTATCAATGCAGAATCGTCGAGGTCTGCACACCAAAGTTAGTGAGATCTTAGCCGCCTTGAGTTCTCGCCCATTCTCATTTCTTGTGTGCTAATTTAAACCATTTGAAGATTGGGTGGCTGGCTGACTCTTCTGCAGGGTTGAGTAGAAGATCCAGAGTGCATGCATGTGGGCTTTCTACGTTTATGTGATTGGGGCGATCTCCCTTGTCCTTTAGAAACCGGGCGGAGTTCCTGTGCCACATGAAGCCCAGCGAGCTGAAGCCACCCTCCTCGGGGCCTGCGTCGGGGACGTGGACGCTAGTCGATGAAGGAGGAGAAGAGGTAACTTGTTGTGTCTGCGTCATTTTGATTAGTCATTGTCGAGCTCCTCTCACCTGCCGCACTGTCACATCGTCTCTCATTGACTTCTGCCCACAGCCCCATGAGGCGCAGACACTGGTGTGAGAAAACCGAGGTGCAGGCGGGGAAGGATTCTTCCTAGATCGGAAGGTCTCTGGTGGAGCGTCGAGAACCTGTGCTCTGAGCCAGTGTGCTGTGTTGTCGCCTTAGTGTAGGATAGCTTCCTGTGCAGCTGGGAGAATTTGGAACCTGGGAATATTTTCATACGGTGTAAATTTTATATTAGGATTTTCTTTTATGAAGTAACAAGTTCCTGGGCTTGAGATCCCACCAACAGGTAACGTGAGTCTGTATGATAAAGAGCTGGAGCTTACCAAGGTCTTCCTTTAACTCTTACGAATACTTCTTATCCAGGTCTTCTCGTTGGCAAGGTAGAAGATGGTTCTGTATTTGTGTTGAGAATTGAATGATCAAAATCCAATTTCTCAAGATAGTGCTTGTTGATTTTTCTTTCTGCTGTACACAGGATTAGTGTGTCTGCAAGGAATTTTTCCTCCAGCTAGTTATCTGTCCTAGTGCTTTTTTATGGTCCACATCCTGATTTGATGTGCTGTCCAGGGTGGCCAGGGACCAGATTGACTAAGATTCCTTCTTTTTAAAAGAAGTTGACAGTTTGCCGCAGACAGTTCTCAGAACCACAGCCCTGGCAGCTGTGGGGATCATGTCTGTGTATTTACCCAAGTGCTCATTCAGAAACGGGGGGGCCCCCTTCACACTCATTTTACTCTTCACACATCTCTGCTAGAGACGCAGCAGTCACCCTGAAGAGAGCTTCTCAGGAGCTGGTGCAAGTTGGTCTTCTAAAGATTATGATGGAATAGGTTTTCTCCCCCCCAAGAGTATTCTACCCTGAGAGAGAGGTCTTTTCTCTGGTAGGTTTCCTGCATTTACTCCCAGAGGCAGATGATGGTTGGGGACCCTGCAGTGGTGCCTGGCTCCTGGCTAGCACTCACTGACTGTTGAGTGAATTCAAGAGCTTGGGGAGTAGATGAGAACGTTGAGAGTGCTGTTGACTCCGAAAAGGCCGTGGAGAGGAAGGCGCTCTGGACTGTCCACGTTAGCGGCTCCTTGATGCTGGCCGTATTTTAGAGCCACCCCGGCAGCTTGCACATCTTGCTCAGGCCCCACCCAGACATCTGACGTGCAAAAGCCTCCGTGGCGGTTCTAATGTACAGCCAGAGTTGAGAGCTACCGCTTTAAGTAGAGTTTCTGAGGCTTGTTTGGTAGCCATTTAGGACCTAAAATGGGGAGGGGGTGGAATGAGTGGCTTGGGAAATTATGAATGAATTACATTAGTCCCTTGTTGAAATTGAGGTGTTATATTCTTCAGGATGTCTGGATCTTTTTACAGCATTCCCTTTTGAACGTAGTGTATTTTAGGACGCTGACAGCTTGATTTCTCAGATGACTTTAGTGCTCAGTATTAAACAAAAACCCCTGACGGTTTCCCCCATATAATCTCTATGTATGGCCTGTTACTCTCACCTGCTTTAGCGGCACCAGTTGACAACAGAGCTTCGGTTATCTGTAGCAAATGCAAATTACCTCTCCACGAGACAGTTGAATACTACAGTAGGCCTTGATTTTGGGGCAAGAGACTTGTAGCTAAAATAACTTCGACTGAGTATGTGGTTCTTTAATTCATGTTGTCAAAGCGCTGAGCTAAGGTTCCCCACTCTAGAGGAATTTTTTTTATTTAAATCTTCTTTGGGATGGACATTTCTTTGAGAGAATTTCAACCACGGAAGAATGGATATGACCCAGATGCACATAAAATTGTCTCGCAATTTCAGGGGATTTATATCCAGTCCATCTACAGAACTGATAGTAGGAGGAGAAGTCCATAAAGACACATGGACTGTGATGTATCACTTGTGTCTGTGATAATTTAGCTCTTGTAACTCTAGACCATGGTATGCTCTCATCAAATCAGCTGATACCATTTTGCATCTTTTCCCTTAGGATGAAGACCCCGAGACCAGTTGGCTTCTCCTTAATGAAGATGATTTGGTTATCCTTTTATCCCAGTTTCCGTTCCATGAACTCTTTCAACATCTTCTTGGGTTTAAAGCAAAAGGTAGACTGATTTCTTTTGTCATGTGTTATTTGGGATAGTGGCAAGCTCAACACAGGAACTCAGCCTCCAGCCTTCCATCTCGGGCAGGTTCCTGATTCAGGTTCCCTGGTGCCTGGCCATATGGTGCAGACATGGTTGCATCAGATCTCAGTGAGATTTCCTTCCTTTCTCTTGTGATTATAATTTCCCACCTAGTGCTAAAATGCAGAAAGGTCAGCTAGCTTGCACATGACCCAGCTTTTCTTTTTTTAAGATTTTATTTATTTATTTGAGAGAGAGAGAGAGCATGACCAGGGGCGGGGAGGGGCAGAGAGAGAGGGAGAAGGAGAAGCAGACTCCCTGCTGAGCAGGGAGCCCAGGTGGGGCTCGATCCCAGGACCCCGAGACCATGACCCAAGCCGAGGGCAGATGCTTAACCAACTGAGCCACCCAGGCACCCCCACACCGCCCAGCTTGAATATATTGTTTTCATTTTGCACTTTGTCTCAGGTTCCCCATTTCATGGTGACAGAGGAGCCTGAGCATGGGGATTGTTAAGCTTTCTCTGCCTTGGCTTTGTTTCTTCAGTGAGGTGTTTACACCCGTGTTCTTCAGTGTGTTTTCGTAGTAATTATAATTTCTTCATTTTCTCCGATTAACTTCTAGGTGATTATTTACCTGAAACAACAAGACCTCAAGAGATGATGAAAATTTTTGCCTTTGCAAACTCACTGGTGGAGCTTCTGGCTGTGGGATTAGAGACCTTTAATAGGGCACGCTACAGGCAGTTTGTGAAGCGGATTGGTTATATGATCAGGTAATACTGCTGTTGGGACATCTGTTTCTATTTGCCTTTGCCTGGGTCAGACATACATACTGTGAAATTGGCATGATGGACATTCATGTCCGTGTAGTTTCATACACGACCTCTTTCATGATTTATCATAAAAGTAAGAAATTTTTTTTCACCATCTAGCAGATGGGAATTCTATAAATGCTTCCAGTCAGAATATTTGGTTAATTATCTCAAATTTAACTGGCTTGCTAGATAATTGTCCTTGGAGTCCGGGTCCTCTAAGCAGTTGCTGGGTTGAACTTGGCCAGAGAAGCTCAGCTCGGTCAAGGAAAATGGAGCCTTATTGAAGCCTCTCTCCTTTTCCTTGCTCCCTGTTTTCTTCTACCTCCTCACTTTTGCCTGTGCTTTGGTAGCCATGTAGGACCTAAAATGGGGAGGGGGTGGAATGAGTGGCTTGGGAAATTATGAATGAATTACATTAGTCCCTTGTTGAAATTGAGGTGTTACATTCTTCGGGATGTCTGGATCTTTTTACAGCATTCCCTTTTGAACGTAGTGTAGAAGATTGGCAATAGCTCTCTCGTGTCATTGTTTCCCTGTTACTTCTCTTATTTTTTCTTATTCTGATTTTCTGTTAAATACCACTTAAAGAAAGTTGCAAAGACTTCTGTCAGTGGCCACTGTTTTGAACTAGGGGAAGCATTATCATTTATTTGATGGAAATAAATTTAAGCATGAATAAATTTTGAGAACATGTACTGCTCTTTATTGAATTAATTTTGTACCCTCTTTTCTGAGTCACTAATTTTTCTGTCTTTACTGTCATTCCCTCAGCACATCAATATGCTGTTATTTCTTCCAACCTCCCTTCCTTCCACAAAAAGCCTCTAAAACTTCTCCCCTTCCTCAGTTATGTTTCCAAAACAAAATTGATTGTAATTAATTTATTTTTGATATGTATCCATGTGCTTTGTAAAGCCAGGTAAATGATTAAAGGATGCCCTGCAAGGCTGGGGGGTGACTTTTAAGGTCTTGAGAAAACCTTTAGTAGAGGCTGATAAAAACTAGATGGTGGGAGGAAGGATGGCTGGTGACTTGGAGAGTAATGTCTTTAAATCTAAAAGCCCATTTACTTATTATCAGAAGTCCGGACATTCATTTCTGATTCTGCTCCGTAAATAAGGTAAAACCTGTCCTTGTGCTCGTCTATGTGATGTAGGATTGAGTGCCAGGAATATACCTTCTCATTTTATTCTCCCATTAACTCTGTAGGAAAGGCATTGTTATTACTGCTTTAAGGTCAGTAGTCACTCTTTATAATACTTCTGTGTAAATACTTATAGCTGATTATTGTAGTGTGTTATGATTATTCTTTCTTTGTCTTCCATCTTTATTTTTCTTTGTATCTATCACAGATTCTTCTCACACCTTCCATTTGTAGAACAATTTTCTACAAGGTCCTTTTCTTCAGGTCATCTACTGGTTCCAGGTTTTTTCCTCCATTCTTGCTTGAACTCTCCACAGTCACCCCCCCTCCGCACTCCCCGGACAGCTCTTAAGAATGAAGGTTGCTAATGAACTTTGTTCTCCTGATCCAGCGGCCAGTTCTGAGGCTTCCTCCTCCTTCACATCTCTCTCATAGTTTACATAGCTTTCTCAGAGTTGCTCACTTTCTCCTTAAAACATTTTCTTTGCTTGGTTTCCATGATCCCACATTCTCCTGGTTTTTCCTCCCGTTTCCCTGGCTGCTCATTTTATGCTTCCTTGGTTGTTTTCATCCTCACTCCCAAACTTCTTGATGTTGGAGTCTCAGGACTCGGTTTCTGGACCTCTTCTCTCCATTGAAACTTGCTCTTGGGATTTCATCCATTCTCATGTCTTTCAGTATCATTGAAATACTGTTACGATTCTCAGAGTTCTATTTCCAGCGCATGACTCTCTCTTTAGCTTGTAAGCCCAGCTGCCAACTCAGCACCTTCACCTGGATGACTCATGAACATTGTAGTTGATACAGCCGTTGGCCCTCCCTTGTCCCACCTCCCAAGCCACTCCTCCTTGGCCTTCCCGCTTTCAGTAAGTGGCAACTTTATTCTTCTGGTTGCTTGGGCCAGAATACTTGGTGTCATCCCTGACTTTTTACATCCCACATCCAGTCTACCAGCCAATTCTGTCCTCTCCACCTTCAAAACACTGTCTGTCATCAACTCTAAGATGCCACCAATTCTGAAGATGCATTTTGCGTGCCTCTAAGAAAAAATGCTACAAAAATATGGCATGTTATCAACTTGATACACATTCCCGTTGCAGGGATTACAGTGTGAAAGATGTGTGTCTTTTGAACTGATGAAACATGCCGTTTCCAGAAACCAGCTGCTTCTCCCCACTGTCACTGCTACCACCGTAGTTCATTCTCAGATATTTCTCCCTAATTATAATTGTAATAATCTCCTGACTTCTCTTCCTGCTTTTGCCCTTCTTCTCCCCTCTGCTGATTCTCACAACAGCCAGTGTTCCCTGTAAATGGTGAGTCAACAGCTTATGTCACTCCTCTGGTCCCAGTCTCATTCAGAGTAAAAGCCAAAGGGTTCACAGTGGCCTGGTCTTCACGGTCTGGTTTCCTGTCACTTTCCTGATTTCCTCTCCAGCCAGTCTCCCTCTCACTCACGTTGCTTTCACATGCCGGCTGCCTTGCTGCTCCTCCAACAATCTGAACACACCTTGGAGCCTTCACACTGGTTGTTCCTTCTACCTGGATGCTCTTCCCTTTGATATCCCTGTGATTTCTTCTGGTCTTTACTTGCACGTCCCTCTTCAGTGAGGCCTTTCCTGCTCCCATCCAGCTCCCTTACTCTGGCCAACTCCAGAGAAACTTTAGTGCCCTCTCCTACTTATTTTCCTCATCATCACTTATGACCGTATGACACATTATACTTTTCACTTTTCTTTAGTGTCTGTTTGCCCTCCACTAAATGTAAGCCGCATAAGGGTAGGGTTTGTCCCCCCACTGAATTCTCTTTAGCGCCTAGAAGATAGTAGGTGTTCCATAAATATATTGAATAAATTAATGCTTCAAATGTCATATAAAGGTGCCAGGATTGAGCGCATTAATGAAAAGTGCCATCTTGCCTTTCCTCCTGCTCAGGATGACCCTTGGTTATGTGAGCGACCATTGGGCACAGTTTGTGGGGCACAGCCGAGGTGTGGCTCTGGCACAGCAGCCCTACTCCGTGGAGAAACTACAGGTTGAATTTGATGAGCTGTTTTTGAGAGCTGTCCTACATGTGCTGAAAGCCAAAAGGTAAGATGTATGATAATTGCTGGGAAATGGCTCCCTGGCTAGTGAGGAAGATTGGTGTGAAAGTCATCGACCACAGTAGATCTCTTATAATAATGTCTAAGTGTATTTCATCTGTTTCTTATCTTGGGCAAATTCGTTGTCTTTAGTTTCCTCATCTGTAGTGGTGACTGAAATGCGCTGTTTAAGGATTCTTTCGATCTTAAAATAACCCGATTCCGAATTCTCAGTTTTGCCGTCCCTGAACTTTCGGGGTAGCCTTGAACGAGCTGTGAATTCTGTTTCCCACCTCAGTGCCTGAGAGAGGCAGAGTAGGTGCTCAGTGCACCGTACAAATAATCTGCCCATTTTATTGTTCAGGTTGTCTTACTGTGAGGATTCTCGTGCGTCCTAGTCCCCCGTCTTGGCTGTGTAAATGCTGTCTTCCGATCACGTTGCCTTTGTTGCTGCTTATAGCCTAGGATACACTTGAGGCGGAGGCAGGGGCACAGTGGCGGCTCCTGCACTGTCTTCCCTGAGCATCTGGCCACGTGTAGGACCAAGTTCTGCCGAGCATGGTGCCCTCCACTAGGAGACATTTGCTGGCCTCCAGCCCACTCATGAACTGCCAGCTTTTCCCCACCTTTGCCTTCTTCTGAGTTGTCTCTGCTCCCTCTTGCCATGGGTCTCTTAGCTTCAGCCCATATTTATTGTGTGTTGTGTAGTGGCTTTGAGTCTTGCCTGCTGTTTACTGTCACCTTGGGCAAGTCACCTAGTCTTTGTCTTCTCACTTTCTCATTTATAAAACGGAGAATGATTCTACCTGTTCATTGACCTCGTGGATATGTTCCCTGGATGAAGTGCAGTAATCTATGGAAATACTTTTTAAATCATGGAGGACTTTTTAGATGTAAGTGGTGGTGGTTCTTTTGTGGTTTCAGATGAAGAATAGAATAACTGCTCTCTTAGAGAACAATCAGAACTCCTTTGACTAAGTCTTAAGCACTTTTAGGCACTCAGAAAGCATGAGTCTAAGATAAATAGAACTTGGGCTTAGAAATTTATTTCTACTCGTTACACTATTTTGTTTGCTCGTTACTGTGTGTGTAAATTCGGTGGTCTCATGATGTGCACCAGATCCTGTGCGGAACCCTGCAGAACAGTCTTCCGTCTCTGATCTGTCACTCGTCTTGTGGCCACTTAGCTGAGATGAAAAGCTCTCACCGTAGTTACCAGCTCCTAGAGTCTGAGCTGGGAACTGTCCTGTAGCAAAATACATGTAATTCACAAAGGTGAAAATCATTTTAAACTTTAAAATATTGAGAACTGTTATTCTTGAGTATAACTTATTTTAGGAGAGAAATTACATGAGAATCAGATGTTTAAAGCCATGACATTTAAATTTATTTGGCACTCCAATAGAAATCTATCTTTTTTTCTTTCTTTTTCTTTCTTTCTTTCTTTCTTTCTTTCTTTCTTTCTTTCTTTCTTTCTTTCTTTCTTTCCTTTTTTTTTTTTTTAAGATTATTTATTTATTTATTCGACAGAGAGACAGCCAGCAAGAGAGGGAACACAAGCAGGGGGAGTGGGAGAGGAAGAAGCAGGCTCCCAGTGGAGGAGCCTGATGTGGGGCTTGATCCCAGAACCCTGGGATCACGCCCTGAGCCTAAGGCAGACGCTTAACGACTGAGCCACCCAGGTTCCCCTCCAATAGAAATTTCTGACAGTGGTTATCCCTCAACCTAAAGCAAAATGAAACCAAAAGACAGGAAAAACCTAAGCCAGACTTACTACATATCTGCCATATGGGGAATTTCGTGGCCTGAAATGCACAGTCCTGTGACATTACTTTTAAGGCCTCTGTAATTTCCTCTCATTGTTTTGGGATAAGTTATGCAAGAGTGTCAGGTCCTATGTGAGGTGTTAGGATAATTATTTAATAAGACAGAAGCTTGGCCCAACTGAACTTAACAGTCTCTTCAACCTTTGCTCAGGAGTCTAGCTATTGCTTTTCAGAATCTAGGTCAGTAGTGGTTTGGGCCACGAGCAGCATGATGGCCCACAGATGGGGGTCAGGCATGTACTGTTTAATTTCTTTTTCTCTTAATAAGCTTTGTTTGTTTGTAATCGGTCAGTTTGTAGGTTTTCCCAACATACAGCAACAGTTTTGAGTGCCTCCCTGTTTTTTTTTAAAGATTTTTTTGAGATAAAATTCACATAACCAAATTTTAATGAGCATTTACTGAGTGCTGATTCTTTTCAAGATACTGGATAATTAAAATATAAAACTCTAGGTTACGTTGTGGTTTCTTCAAAGATGAGCAAAACCTGGTTTCTGCTTTCAAATTGTTGTGGTTTGTATGTGTACGTAAATTTACAGCAACTTGAGGCATTTCTCCCTGTGTGGTTTAAGGAGCACTTGAGTCTGAGTCACCTGGGATGACTAGAACCTGCAAATTCTTGGGCCCAAGCTCTGACCTACAAAATCAGGATCTCTGTAGGCAGGCCTTGGAATCTGCATTTTCCACAAAGTCTCCCATGGGTTTTTTTGTTTGCTTGCTTGTTTGTTTTGGGGAGTAAACCAATAGACGTTTATTAAGTGAAGATACAGAAAAAACTCTTGAGAGTGAGAGGGGTCCTGACCAGGTTGCCACTGAGGACCTTTAGGGTTGGTCTTTCATAGAAAGCTAACCAAGGAACTTAAATCCTTTTAACATCTCTGTTGATATCACCGTTGAGCAAGGACTGTGATAACACCTTCAATGGCTTACTTCATTTTTAGGATCTGGTTATTCTTTGTTGTCACAGGTGATTATCATAAAAAAGACACCCTACCCTACAGGCCTAGGGCAGGGTGGTCCGGTTTGTTCCCTTATCTCTGGTTTCCCCACACCTCCACGTTTTTGGGATTTCCGTGAGCCTGATCACATAGCCCCCATCTATCTCTCCCTACCTAGCCCCGCCTGTCCTTTACTCATTCCTCCCCCCTGGAATAGTCTCCCTGTGATTTTTCTGCCCACTCCAGTGTGAGAACCACTGGTAAAGGGTATGATATCGCCAAAGTCAGGTATAGATGGAGTTCTGAAATAGTGCTGAGGAGGAAATCAGAGGAGGGCTTCACAAGTGGAGAGATGGCCGTTTGGAGGTACGAGGTTCTCGCCAGGCTTGTCCAGGAATGGTCTCATACTCTGAATGCAGCGAGGGCTCTGGTGAGAAACATGGGTCTGAGCTGCATGGTGGAAGCCTTTGAACGTGGGGCTGTGGAGTGTGAATTTCATTCAGTGATGAGTAGGGAGTCCCCGGAGGGTTTTTGATTCTCCTCCCACTCATTGCACGTGTGTCTGTGTGCACACTTGTACCTGCACATAGGCTCAGACACATTCATCCATATCTAAGCACCTCTCTGTCACTCAGGCCTTAAAAAGATCTTTGGTTCAAAACACTGCTCTGCCTTAGTGGCCTTATGTGTAAATTGGGGGTAGTATCAGTAATAATGCTTGCATTGGTTTTAGTGAGGATCGAATGAGATGGGATATATGGTGGGGTGATAAGAACAGTGCCTGGCACGGACTAAGTGCTGTGGGACTGCTGATATTATTGTTACCCATCCTTGAGGTGTTGATGGCCAAAGCATGTTAGAAAAATTGCTGTGTTGTGATTTTAGGACTTTTTTTTCTACCAAAGCAGGTCTGCCTGCTTTCTCAGTGTGGTGAAGTTGACTGATACATGAAATTATTCCTACTCTTTAAAACATGCAGACTTGGCATTTGGCTGTTTATGTCGGAAATGCCCTTTGGGACGCTGTCGGTTCAGATGCTCTGGAAGCTCTTCTACCTCATGCACCAGGTGGAGAGTGGGAATCTGGAGGAGCTCTGCGTCACTCTCCCTCCTGCTGAGTGCAAGAAGCAGCTCCAAGGTACAGCCTGGCCAAAGTATGCAGCATAGAGCTTTCCTTCCCTGTGTGCCTTTGCTCTTCTTGGCTTTATTCCTTTTATTTTTAGAAGGACTAAGAGAATATTTTACTCTGTGTACTCATATATAATAATTTTGAAATTCAAAAATTGCTTTATTGTTTTGACATATTAGAATGATAATTCTGGTTTTCATTATTCTTAAAATGCTCTGGGTAGTAACTTGTTATGATCCCAACTTGGGGATGGGAAATGAAAATTGGGTTGTAAATGCCCCCATGGAGTTATTTTGAAAATACAGGACACTTGATGGACTAGCTTTGATTTCTCAAATGTGTAAACACATGGAAAGAAGTGTAGGATTATTGCCTTCTTTCTGTGAAAATTCCATCAGGGGAATAATTTTTAAACAGATTTTTAAAAATCTTTTCCTCTGTATCTTTGCCTTTGTGACATTTAGTTTTCTGTCACAGATCCCAAAGCTGTTTGTCAGTAGTGTCCCCTAGTAACAGAATGTAAAGTATTACATTACACTGCATCCTCCAAGATGTTGGTAGAACCAACACACTGTATACTGTTTATTACCTTTAGCAGTGCCGCAGTCATGGTTGTAACTAATTCTTGCCCCAGATTTTCATTTATAAGAAAATCTCTTGTTTGGATTGAATGCTGTGTTTGTGCTGAGTGCTTTGCTAGTCGGAGCAGTTTTCATTAGTAAGGTTGTCCTCATTCATTTGGCTGACAGTTACCAAGTTGTTTCAAGTGTGTCTTTGAAGGTGTCTCACCTGGTGACAAAACCCATCACTAGTTACTAGTGTCATTTAATCTTCAACAACCTTTTAAGGCAGGTGGAGAAACTGAGAATTGGAAATGTTAAGTGGCAGCTCTGAGGCTACATTATATGTAGAGTTGGAATTTCGTCTGGCCTTTTTCCTGAAGCCTATAGAAATCCATTCTGGAACAAAGACTCTTAAATATTTTTTAATGTCTTTTAATTTTATATCTTCTTTCTCTCTGGAAGAGTGATTAAAGTGATACATCTTCATTCTTTCCCTATTTTAATTTTCTTGCCCTGAACTTGCAGACCCAGAACACTTTGTGAACTTTGAGAAGTGTCTTTCTTCCATGAACAGCTCGGAAGAGATTTGCCTTCTGACTACATTTGCTCAGATGGCTCAGGCCAGAAGAACCAATGTGGATGAAGACTTCATAAAAATTATTGTTCTGGAGATATATGAGGTTAGAATATTAAGTTTTAGAAATCAGCTAAAAAATGTTTTCTTGGGGATTGTCCATGCGTTGATTCTTTTGGGATTGCTTTACAAAAAAAATATGATGAACTTGTACTGTCCACACTCAGGAAAGGAGATAGAAAATCAAAGGAATATCATTTAGCTATAAGGAGTATTGAAAATATGGATCATACTCATTCCATTTCCCCCTACTGTCTCTTGACATTTGATGCATGAGTTTTGGTGAGGAATAGACAATCTGATGACATAGCCTGACACTTGGGTTTTAACACTGTCTGTTACCCCTTTTCCCCACAACAGTGCCAATAACACAGAGGCCTGCCTCTGAGCCAGTTTATTTATTTATTTTTAAAAAGATTTTATTGATTGATTATGCAAGCAGGGGGAGAGGCAGAGGGTGAGGGAGAGAGAATCTCAAGTAGACTCCCCAGTGAGCATGGAGCCTGACATGGGGCTCGATCCCACAACCCTGAGATCATGACTTGAGCCAAAATCAAGAGTCAGATGCCTGTCTGACTGAGCCACCCAGGCATCCCTTCCAAGCCAGTTTAAATGAGATGGTGGAAAGGATACTGGTGCTCAAGTAGAAGACCTGGGTTTGTTTTAACTGCTAGCAGTTGCCCATCTCACAGCTGAAAAGGTGCCCCACCACTCTGGGCTCAGCTTCCTCAGCTATAAAATGACAGGCTGGGATGAGATCCTTGGCTTCTTCACCTTTTCACTGAGCCATCCCTAAGGGAGGAAGACAGCAGACTCTGGACCCTGAGTGTCTAGAGACATAACCCATATATTTAAAAAGATGCTTTAGGGGCGCCTGGGTGGCGCAGTCGTTAAGCGTCTGCCTTTGGCTCAGGGCGTGATCCCGGCGTTCTGGGATCGAGCCCTGCATCGGGCTCCTCCGCTGGGAGCCTGCTTCTTCCTCTCCCACTCCCCTGCCTGTGTTCCCTCTCTCGCTGGCTGTCTCTCTCTCTCTCTCTGTCAAATAAATAAAATCTTAAAAAGATGCTTTAATTAAAAAAAAAGATGCATATTTTCCACTTAGATTATCATTTATCTGTTTATCTTCATTAGAAAATATTTCTTCCAAACTATTCAAGTAAACTTAAAGTTATGTTTGAGGAAGATTATCTGAGTTTATTACCTTCTCGCTAGTACTCCAGTTTGAGAATGATAGAACTGGATGATCTAAAGTCCTTTTCCAGGATCAGATACTAGGCTATTCCTGTATTTGTATTTTGTACTTAATGCATGAAGTTAAGGCCTAAATCGATCTGGAATTCCAGACTGTCATCATGGTATGAGACTGTTGCAGGGGGTGGGGGAAGGGCTGTTTTCATACACGGTAAGTGGCATTCTCAGTCTTTTGTGAAAGTAAAATTGTGCTCTTGAATGTTTCAAGGGTTTTGGTTAGTACTCAGAGTAAAAATTATATTGTGTGTTATATTCTGATGCTGCTTGTGTGTGTGTGTGTATAACTGTGTGAAATTGAAGCAATACTTAATCTTACAGAGATGCACTCTCACCTTTTTCTATTCTATTCTGTTATTTTTCTGTTCTCTTCTCTTGTGTATTTTAAAAAACCTGCTTGCCATTGGCATCAGTGGAGTGCAGCCTGTACTTTGGAATATGTTGTTTAAGAGGAGTTGGTGAACATTGCTATTTTAGAAGCTCTTGTTGTTGGGGATCTTATTTTGTAGGAGAAAATAGGGATTTCTGTGAAATGCATTCTGATTTTCATCATTTTAGCAATTTTCTCATATTTAAAGAAGTTTTTACACCAAAGGGACTATTTTATAGTTACAGACAGACTTTGGGACATACTTCCTGCTTGGGGTACTTGAAGTCATTGTTACATAGTTGCTTCCCTGCCTCTTCTGACTCCTAGGCTCAGGGTAGACAGTTTGCCCTCCAAAGGTCTATCTTTTTGAACATGGTGCGATCCAAGGCTCAGTGTGAGATTCTTTCTCCTTTACTTGAAAACATCCTAAATGAATTATGGAACTGTGTTTTGACTGGTAATTGACTGAAAGTGCCATCTCCACCTCCTCCCATTTTTAGGTATCTTATGTCACCCTGTCCACCAGAGAGACTTTTTCAAAGGTTGGTCGAGAGCTCTTAGGGGCCATTACAGCTGTTCACCCTGAGATCATTTCTATCCTTTTGGATCGAGTTCAAGACACCATTGACCAGGTGGGAATGGTAAGAACACTGATTTTGTTTTGCTTTTTTTGATCTGTTAAATCCTGCATTCATGGAGCAATGAGAAAAATAGTCAGGTTGTTGGGGATGACAGAGTCATGGGCGCAGCCGGCTGAAGAGAGCACGTACTGTGTCCCAGGCTCTGCCGTTTACCAGACCTGCTTGGGGTTAGCGGCTTCGGACAAAAAGTTGTGATTGTTTCTCTTTAATCTCCTCCAAGCGACTTGCCCACCTCCCTCAATAACAGGTTTTTCTTTTAATTGTAGCCTATAGTTAATAACAGTTTGCATTTCAAAGTTTGTTTGACTCTCATAATTTTTATATTTTATACTTGGAAGAAAACAACCCTGATTAAGAAAGAAGGCCCTATTTATTTACATCAGCCAAAAGCAAAATTAAGAGTGGTCATTTAAGTTGAACAAGACAAATACAGTTTATTTCTGTCATTTGTCACAATCCCTTTTGTAGTCTTTATCAGTGTTAAAAACAGCTGTATTGTGATATAATTCACATGCCATACAGTTCATCTATTTAAAGCATGTAAGTCAGTGGTTTTTAGTATATTCACAGAGTTGTGTAGCCATCACCACTTTCAATTTTAGAACATTTTCATCACCTCAGAAGGAAACCACAAACTCTTTAGCTATTACACTCTGTCCCTCCAACCCCTGTGACCCTAAGCCATCACTAGTCTACCTTCTGTCTCTATAGATTTGACTCTTCGGGACATTTTGTATAAATGGAGTCATGAACTATGTGGTCTGTGACTGGCTTCTTTTACTTAGCGAAGTGTTCTCAGGTTCATCCATGTTGTAGCATGAGTCAGCACTTTACACCTTTTAATGGCCAAATAATATTCCATCGTATGGATACACTGTTTTTAAAAACATACACTTAATGAAGATTTTCTTCATCATCTATAAGAAGGCTATAATGTGTGAGTTTTTCTAATGGCAGGTAGTCATGCATAATAACCTGAAGAGGAACATTTAAAGTACTTTTCTGTATGGTATTTGCAAAGGGCCCTTCTGTCTAATGTCACTGCATTATCCCTGTAGGATAGCTGACTGATAACTGTCATTGCTTCATCACATTCAAGAGTGGGCTAATTCCTGTGAAAGATTGGTTCATGAGACATGTTTTTTCTAAATGAAGGATAAATGATATATCATGCTTTGCTTGGAAGAGTACATGGTACTTTTTTTTTTACATTAAAAAATTTAATGGCGGTAAATTATACACAACATAAAATATTCCATTTTAACCCTTTTTAAGTTCAGTGACATAAGTATATTCACATTGTTTTGCTGCCTACCATCACCATCATCCATCTATAGAATTCTTCATCTTGCAAAACTGGAACTCGGTACCGATTAAACAGTAAGTCCCCATTCCCTCCATCCTCCACCTTCCAGCCCTGGCAACCAACATTCTCCTTTCTCTCTCTATGAGTTTGACTGCTCTAGGTACCTCATATAAGTGAAACCATCCAGTATTTATCATTTTGTGATTGGCTTACTTCATTTAACATATTGTCAATGTGTATGCATGTCATAGCACGTGTCAGAATTTCCTTCCTTCTTAAGCCAGAATAATATTCTATTATATGTATAGACCACATTTTGTTTATCTGTTCATCTGTTGATGGGCACTCGGATTGCTTCTTCCTTTTGGCTGCTGTAAATGATGCTGCTATGAACACGAGTATACATCTGTCTCTTTGAGACCGTGCTTTCGATTCTTTTGGGGATATACCCAGAAGTAGAATTGCTGGAACATAGGATAATTCTATTTTTCATTTTCTGAGGCACCACCATACTGTTTTCCATGTGGCAGTGGTAATTTTTAAGAAAAGCATTGTATCCCACTGTGATGTGATCATATTGAGATGAAAGGCCTTTTATATGCCATATACAGGAGCATGTTTTTGTTTGCTCAGTTTTGAGTGATTATCTAATGGAATGAGTCCCAAAGAAATATACATGGAGGGGGTCATGAGATTCTTTCCATTTGATTGAGCCCATCACCATATTCTCTTAAGTGTTTTTCTGGTTTTGGCTACACTTACATTTTAAATTCGGTCATAATACTTCAAGTAGTAAACTGTGCCCAGAGATAATGTTTAACTTAACTGTAAAAATTGGGACCATAAGGTTTTTAGAGCACATCTTCTAAAATATGCGTCCATTCTCTGTTTATACCTGTAGTTCTTTTGTGCTCTATGAACTTGCTGACATTTTTGGAGGAATTTGTTCAAAGCCTCTGTGCCTTTAGATGAATAGGATAGCTTTGAATATTTTTGTTGTCATCTTGGGATAATCAGGAATCAGATGTAGCCCCAGAGCCTGGGAATGGTCTGTGGGCTCTAAACTGTTCTAGTTTTCAAATGTTGAACCATTATTGTTCACTGGAATAAAAGCCACTTGATCATGGTGTATTAGTCTTGATATATGTTGATAGATTCAGTTTGATAATATTTTTTGTTGAGGATTTTTACGTGTATATTCACGAGAGGTATTGATCATCTATAGTTTTATTGTTATATCTTTGTTAGGTTCTGATTTTAGGGTTATGTTGTCCTTATCATTTGAGTTAAGAAGCATTCCTTCCTCTTCTATTTTTTTAAAAGAGTTTTTTAAGATTGTTATTAATTCTAACTTGACTCCTTGGTGGAGTTTACCAATGAAATCATCTGGCCCTAGAGTTTCTTTGTAGAAAACCCTTTGATAACAGTTTGCATTTTTAAAATAAATATAAGGTTGTTCAGATTTTTATTTTTCCTTAGTTTTGGTAAGTTATGTTTTTAAAGGCATTTTCCCATTTCATCTAACTAGTTGAATTTTTCGGCATAGAGTTTTTGGTAATATTCCCTTGTAACTTTTTAATGTCCCTGGGTCTTTCATGATAGCCACACTTTGATTTTTGGTGGACAGATACATGCTATACCATTATTTTAACTAGCAGGGATAGTTGTTTTCTGGACAAATCTCATTGTTATACTCATTGTTCTAGAACCATTATTTCGCCCTTTCTTTCAGATTCTCACCGGGTAAAGTAGGATTTTTCCATCTTTAAAATTACTGTTTTACTATTTAATTCAGAATATTCAAGACCTATATTAACAAGTCCTCATGAAAATTTATGTGAGTGCACACACACACAAAGGAAAGATTTCTTTAAAATTTATTTTTTCTATTATTCTTTCACATTTTGTTTTGCCTCTCATTGGAGCAGTGCAGGAACCTGAGAAATACTAGTATGTATATTGTAGATCTGTGTTGTGCAATATAGTAACCACTAGGTACATATAACTGTAGAGTCCTTGAAAGATGGCTAGTCCAAATTGAGATGTGCTGTAAGTGTAAACTCCTCGCTGGGTTTCCAAGACTTTGTGTGAACAAAGTACTCTTTGTAACATGTCTCAATAGTTTTGTGTAATGATTACGTGTTGCTAATGTATTGGATATATTGGATTAAATGAAATATATTATTAAACATAATTTTACTTGTTTCATTTAACTCTTAAAAATGTGGCTATTAGAAAAATTAAAATTACATCTGTGGCTTGCATTATATTTCCGCTGGATAGCACTGTTCTAGACATTATAAAATGGATTGCTCTTCTGATCATTCTCCCTTAAAGCAAACTCTGTTGAGTGAACCAAGATTTACCTTAATTTGCACCCATGGGTATGTTATTCAAACAGTGATGCTATAGACTTTTTGTAAACAGTATTTAAAAAACTTTTTTATTATGGGGGTGCCTGGGTGGCGCAGTCGTTAAGCGTCTGCCTTCCGCTCAGGGCGTGATCCCGGCGTTCCGGGATCGAGCCCCACATTAGGTTCCTCCACTAGGAGCCTGCTTCTTTCTCTCCCACTCCCCCTGCTTGTGTTCCCTCTCTCGCTGGCTGTCTCTGTCAAATAAATAAATAAAATCTTAAAAAAAAAAAACAACTTTTTTATTAATAGAATCTTTCAAATCTTTATAAAAGAGAGACTAGGGTAATGGATCCCTGTGTGCTCATCATCCAGCTTCAACAGTTACCCACTCTTGGTTGATCTTGTTTCCTCTTTACCTCCATCCACTCCTTGTCCCTCCTCCCCAGATTGCTCGGAAGCTAACAAATATCTTTTCAAATGCCACAGAAGAAACAATTACTTTTTTTATAGTTGACATGCAATATTTTATTCGTTTCAGGTGTACAACATAGTGATTTGACAATTGCGTACATTATGAAATGCTCACCACGATAAGTGTAGTCACCATCTGTCGTTATACAAAGTTATTACAATATCATTGACCGTAATCCCTATGCTGTACTCCTCATCCCTGTGACTTGTTTATTTTATAACTGGAAATTTGTACCTTTTTCACCCATCCCCATACTTCCCTCCCCTCTGGCAACTACCAGTTTGTTCTCTGTATTTGAGTCTATTTCTGGTTTTTGTTTATTTAAGTCATTATTTAAAGTGCTTAATCTTTTTGTAAAATGAACAACTATCTCCTCATTTATCATGGCTTTAAATTTGGGTCTTGGTGTTCTTAAATGGTTTTCTTAAATGGAAGTGTACCAATTTATATATAACAAAGGATTATTGAACTTTGCAAGGGATAGCAAAATGTGCTTTTGGTGTATCATTAGTTTTAATATTTATTTCATTTGGTTGTCCATGATGTCCATTTCATTTGTCTAAAAAGCAAACAAAGCCCCACGTCTTTTGGAAAAAATTTTTGCAAGCAGTTTAATATAATATTATAGTAATACAGGATTGTCCTTCTGTTTCAATCCTAATTATCATTTTCTTTTAAATAAGGTTTCTTTATACTTGTTCAAAGAACTGCCTTTGTATCTCTGGCGACCATCTGCCTCTGAGATAGCTGTGATTCGGGATTGGTTATTGAATTATAACCTGACAATGGTGAAGAATAAATTGGCCTGCGTTATTCTAGAAGGACTGAATTGGGGATTTGGTGAACAGGTATGTGTTAAAACCATTCTCTAGAGACTGAGTTCTACACTCATCAGTTTTAAAGAAATGTTTTCTCAAAACATAAACATTTCCAATTATCATTTGCAAGGTCTGCAAATTCTTTTAGCTGTGTCAGAGTTTAGGATCTTTTCTTTGATTCTGTTTTGCAGAGTGACCATCCTTTAAATGAAGATAAATTGTTCCACAGTAAAAATTCTTCTCTTTTTCCTTACACCATTTGTATCTGTTGTGTTATCTTTAGTTATTTACTGAAGTTCCTCCTATTTGCCTCTCCTGCCTCTGGTCCCTCTTCCTCCTGGATTTTGTCTCGCATGTCACTGCTAGATTTGTTTCCTAAAACACTGTGCATTGGTTAAGAGCCTACTCTCTAAGCCAGCCTACATGCCTGGGTTCTGTTCCCAACTCTGCCACCTCCTGGCTCATTGACCCCGAATGCATCTTCAACTCTCAGGGCCTCAGGTGGTCATCTGTCAGCATTGATACTAACATGCTTACCTTGTAGGATTGTTGTAAGGATTCAGCAAGTTAGGACATGTGGAACATACAGGACAGTTCTTGGTGCACATTAAGTACTCAGCGGTGGTAGTTTTTGTTAATAGTTTTTTATAGTTTTATTAACAATAGCTTATTATTAAGAGTTTGCTACCTATCATATGCCTCCAAAGATGCCATGTCAATGATTTTGACTGTTAAAACTTTCCTTCCTCTTTACCCTAGACCTTATTAGTTAGCTCTTAGACCAGAATGTTTCGACATTATACAGGGGAAATGGGGGAGAACTCAGCCCTCTCTGTCTGCCAGCTTTTGTTCTGAGCAAATCATATCCATCTTGTGAGGTTTGCATGAACTTGACCCCTGTTGTACAGATGAGAAAACTGGAGCCAGGCAGCTTTTCTCCCCAGGTGTCCCTGGCCACCTGGGTCTGCCCCTGGGTCCATTTGGGGCTTCTCCTACTGCAGTGCAGGTGGGTGAGAGCTGTAGGGCTCTGTTTTCCATCTTCCCGTTCTCTGACTTATGAGTAGAACCCCCGTCCCCCTGCCAGCCCTTCCTCTCCCGGCAGGCTGTGTGAGGACTTCCCTATGAGAGTGTCCACGATCCTTTGTTAGGAAAGTCATCTTCTGTTAAAGGATTAAGAGATGTATTTCTTCAGGTTGCAAAGAAATTCGATAGGCAACTTCAAGCTCCTGAAGGAATATTTTATCTATGTTGTTGATTATCTTTTTTTTTTAAGATTTTATTTATTTATTTAGAGAGAGAGCAGTTGTGTGTGTGAGGGGGGTTGGGTGGGGTAGGAGCAGAGGGAGAGGGAGAGAGAATCTCAGAGACCCTGAGATCATGACCTAAGCTGAAATCAAGAGTTAAGATGTTTAACCACCTGAGCCACCCAGGGGCCCCTGTGTTGTTGAGTATCTTATATATTTTCACTGATGATAGAATAATGAAAGGGAATATAGACTTAATTTATTAAATATCTTCCTGTTTAACAATAATTGAACATCTTCCTGGTTTGTGGCAATGCCCTTTAACTTGTAACCCAAAGACTTAAAAGAACTTCTCGGGTGGGGGCTGGGGAGTTACATTCAAAGATACCTTAGATACCTGGGGTCCGAGATGAGTTGGGTTCAAACCTATCTAAGTGCAATGTAATGGTTCTTTAAGATTTCAGTGTTTTTTCCTATTGTCATTTTATAACTTAATTTTTAGGGAATGTAATTTTTGGAAAGCTTAAGTTCTATGTCCAAGATGCTTTTTTACTGTTTTCCCTAGTCTTTTTATTCAAGGGTATGTTAAAAAAATCAAGGTGGCATGTTTTGTAATTATTTTTCTCTTTAAAAGGGTACCCTTCATCTGGATCAAGCAGTTCATGCCGAAGTGGCTTTAATGATTCTTGAAGCGTACCAGAAATACCTTGCACAGAAGCCGTATGCCGGGCTTCTTTCTGAAAGTATGAAGCAGGTATTTCCTTTTCTTATATACTGAGAACATCTTTATTGTAAGTGGCCTGGGTGGGTAAAGTTACAGTATTTACCCTTAGATTGCCTAAGAACATTTCTGGCAATTTAAGATACTGAAATTGAATTCTGTGGTTAAAGATTTTTCTTTGAGAAGTAGCTTACATATGACCATTTTAATATTGTGGAATTCAGTGCATTTACTGGCTCAGGAGAACAGACTGTTACATGTTCAGGAACTTTGCAAACCAGGTTGTTAACCTGTTGGTAGCATGAAGCCGACCATGGTGGGAGTTTTTACGCCACCAAAATTGACAAACCCTGTAAATGATCTCCCATGCTCCAGCTGGTTGTTAAAACTTATTTATTATCACACCATTTGTTGTGTACCAACTTTTGTGTTATTACTCCTTTGCTTGCACTGACTCAGATCAGGTTCACAAAGTGACTAGCAAGCAAGCAGAAATGGTCAGTTGTGAGAAATTGCTTTAATTGCTGCAAACACTGAGTACTGGTAAGTAGTATGTCCTCTCTTTTGAGGACGCTGTCGATCACAGAGGGAAATGGGCGGGTGAGCTCACTGATTTAATTTGTATGTGACTAATGTGGCTTAAAATAAATAATTGTTTTAGGTTTCATATTTGGCCAGTATTGTTCGATATGGAGAGACACCTGAGACCTCATTTAACCAGTGGGCCTGGAACTTGATCTTGAGGTTAAAACTGCACAAAAATGATTATGGAATACAGCAGAATTGTCCAACTGTTCCCTTCTCCAGCACTGTGCCTGACATGACAGAGTCACCCACGTTTCATCCTCTCTTGAAGGCTGTTAAGGCGGGCATGCCCATCGGCTGTTATCTGGCCTTAGCAATGACCTCCATGGGCCACAGGTACAGTGTGGGCTGAACTCCTAGGGTTGCTGAACCTTGTAGTCAGTGATTCTAGATCTCATTTTTCACATCCCGAGGTCTGAGGCCTCCATCAAACCGATCTAAGGGTGATCAGGACCAAATCATAAGCCTTATTAATGGCTTCTCCAGGGGAAATGCTGCCCAAATTCGTATAAGACAGATTTGTACCAGAAAGTCACCTCATACATTATGGAGAGAGTATACCTGTCTACCAGAGTGGAATGTTTATGTCAGCAGTAGGTATTTTCTCTTCTTTGGAATAGAGATCACATAAAAATAATTGGCTGTCCCTACTGAATTTTGTTTAAAGTGATGACAGCCCATCTCAGGCTTCTCCGCTGAAGGGCTAAACCTGCCCGGAGGGCAGAAAGGCCTGATCAGGTCACATGCGTCTCCAGCATGAGCGCAGAGCTGTCTCTCTTTCTTCCACTGGAGCATTTACCACACTGTGTTGTAGTTGTCTGTTCAGTCTTCTCAGGGATCGTCTGTGAGGTCCTAACCTCAGGAACCATTTTTGTTTGTGTTACCATTTCACCCCTAGTGCTGACGGCTGTAGCCGGTGCTGGAAGTAGCTGGTGCAGGAAGTAAATGAACGAGTTCTTGGTTGGTTAAAAATCCTTTTTTTTTTTTTTAAAAGATCATTTTCCTACCATGTATTAATTTTTTCTAGCCTGTCTGTTTTTCTAAAATCTCTTTCACCTACATGCTTTCTGGTTCTTGCATTTTAGACTCACTGTAATACCTCTTTAGCATCCCGATTTCAACATCTTGTTTCACATCACATGTATTTTCAGTGGGATGCCAGGTGTCTTTGCAGCTTTTGTGTTCAGCCTCGTGCTCTGAAGCGGGAGAGATACGGAATTGTTAGCTGCCTTCAGCTTGCTGACAGTTTAGTGGAGCTGGTCGACAGAAGGCAGTCGGCAGCACTAAAGATGTGATTGTGGGCCGGATGAGGTTTGTAGAGCGGTGCTTCTCCACCCTGGCTGTTCTCTAGAGTCCTGTTCGGAGGGATTCTAAAATTACCTGTACAGAGAAGAGGGTGAGAATCCGGATCTCATTGGTCTGGGGGCCAGTTCTCCAGATTATTCTAATGTACAGCCTGGATTGGGAACCACTCAAAAGTATGAACAAAAGGAATTTCAAGGAAGGAGAGATCATGAGGGCAAGACGCCTGTGTAGAGGTGCTGAGCTTTGGAGAGAAGTCTTGAGGAGAGACGGCATCCGAGGCTGGGGGACAGAGTGGTGACGCGCACCCTCTCCAGGGGACTAGTGCCCCCAGTGTGGAAGATTCAGCCACGGACCTTGCCCTCCTCACCCGCCGAGCACCTGTGCACTCCAGCAGCACCCTTACTGTATTGCGGTGTGATAGTGTCTCTCGCTCTCCTCGTGCACTGCATGCTCCTTGAGGGCAGAGCATTGTCTTGTCATCTGTGTGTCTCCACAGCTGGATTTGTAGGTGTTTGACTGCGTGAACATAAGGAGCAGCGGGTGTCTGAGTGGGTAGGGGGAGAGGTGCAGGGTGATGAGGAAGCACTCCTAACCAAAGCCCGTGCTGCCTGTCCATCACACTTGGGCCCTACTCACCTACCTGATCACCAAAGCACAGGTGATCAGGTAGGTGAGTAGGGCCCAAGTGTGATGGACAGATTTGAAAGTCCGGTGAAAGAGGGTAGAACGGATACACTAGGACAAGGAGAAAGCTTTGGAAAGCATTCTGCATTTTTTCCAGTAGCCCTAGTGTCATTTACTACGTCCAGTTTCCTGTACCTCAGGTTCCTCATCTCTAAAATGGGAATCATGGTAGTACTGGGCTTACTTGATAAGCCTTAAGTGAGTGATAATACTTTGAGCACGTTCAGCTCATGGCTGGCATGTGGGTTCTGAGTGTAGTGCTCTGAACTTAATCTTTCATGATTTCTCTCGTGTCTTGTATTCGTTCTGAGACTGCAGCTCTTCATTCGCTGAAACTACCATGGGTCTTCTCCAAACATAAGTATTTGTTTGGTGCTGATTACTGAATCCCGAGTGGGAGTGAAGGTGAGAATAAGGTGTTTCTCTTTGGAGCTGAACTCCATCCACCATGATCGTCAGGGATGTACATATACTAGAACTAACTTAAAGCAATCTTGTGAATGTGCTTGGGGTTGGGGACAGAGTATGCAGGGATGTAAGTTGTACGTGAATATAACATCACATAATACAGAGAACAATAGAGAAATCACTCAGAATCTTTCTCACCCTAATGAAACATTAGATTTTTTTTTTCTGTTTCTTTTTATCCAGGATTTTTTCCTTTGATCTGTTTTAGAGTTGTATTGCATGTATAATTTTGTATATCCTTTGTTTCTCATTCTAATATTACAAACATTTCCCTGTGGCATAATCTTTGCACCATTACTTTTATTTTTTGAAATGATTTTTACCCCAGAATTAAAGCAGTATAATCAAACTGTAGAAGTAGGAAGATGGGAGAAAGAGGCACTTCTACTTCTCCAGCACAATGAACATTTGGTGTGATATCATCCCTGTGTTTTTTTCCTTCTATATAATTTTTCTTTACTAGTTGTTGTAACCGAAGTATACCATTTTATGGTTTTTTCTCTCCCCCCAGCATCAGTATAGTAGAATTTTTCCCTGTTGTCCTTGGACATCATATGCATTCTTTTTAAAGATTTTATTTATTTATATTATTTTTTAGGGGGAGGCAGTCGGGGGGGGGAAGAGGTAAGGGGGAATGGAGGAAAAAATCTTAAGCAGACTCTACACTGAGCACGGAGCCCCATGCAGGACTTGATCTCATGACCCTGAGGTCATGACCTGAACCGAAACTAAGAGTTGGAGGCTCAACCAAATAAGCCACCCAGGCGCCCCTCATACGCATTATTTTTAAATGAGGTAGTAATATTCGCATTGAATGGAATTTTCTAAAATTTGAGTTTATGATTTTAAATAATTTTGAAAAGTGCATCTTTACATGGATCATCTGTCATAGTTTTCTCCACATTTGAGATTATTTCTTCAAGATAGATTTTCTGAAGTGAGTCAAAGAATAAATTTTTATGCAAATTGGTTTCAGAAGAATTTTGCCAGTTTATATTTACAGAGCGAGCTCACTTTTGAATCTTCCCTTTGCTCTAATATTTTGTGGAAATACGCAGACAATGACAGCCCCATGACTCTTAGAAGAAGCACCATTTGGGAAGCAAAATGGGGTAGTGGCCAGTGCTCTGACTGGAAATTTGCAAACCTGGGTTCTCATGTTGGCCCTACACTAGGAAATTATGTGAATTTGGGCATGATACCTCACCATTCTCATCTATAAGATGAAAATACAGACGAACTGTTAAGTTCCTTTGCACTTCCAGAGTCCTGGTGCTTGTATTTCTATGTGAAGTTTGGCTATGCACAACATGCGTTGGAGACCTGAGATCATCTGGGTAGCAAGTAGGCTGATGGCTCATTGGAAGAACATCATTTCCTGAACTGGCAACCTTGAGTGCTCATTGCCTTTGTCTCTTTCCATAGCATTGAGAGGTTCTGTGCAGAAGGCATCTCACTGTTGGGAATTCTGGTCCAGTCGAGGCATTTGAGAACAGTGGTTCATGTCCTGGATAAGATCCTGCCTTTGTTCTACCCTTGCCAGTATTACCTTCTGAAGAACGAGCAGTGAGTAGAGTGCAGCCCTGGGAGGACCAGTGCCTGTGTTTTCACGTAAAATAGGGAACGATGTGATTCAACAGTGTATTTTTTATGAGGCAGAAAACTTCCTGCCTAGTAGAATGCAAGTTGATGAACAGTGCCTCTTATAATGATTCCAGTTTTATTTTCATGAAAGATATTTCCCTTTCTCATTCAATTTTAGATTGCTTATAGCTTATAAGTATTTGAAAGAGTAGTTGTTCCCATGAAACCTGGGAATAGTGCTTCTGACATTGAGCAGCATATGGCTTTGCCATTGTAACAGTAGTAAAGCACATTGCTTTTCATTGTCTGCGGTATTACAAACAGGTAAGATGCATAGGAAGGTGCTCATCACATGAGACATTCATAATCTTATTGAGAAAACAAGACTTTCGAGGTAATTACAAAGTTATGAAGCAAAGTGTTATTATTGGCAAGACCATGCTATGGTGTATAGGTTGCATTTGCATACGGGTAAAATCATATGGGATTTATAGTAAAAGAAATAGCTGCTTGGGAATGGAGGGAATTAAGGATGGGGTATTAATTGATTCTTATTTGCACATGATAAAAATCCAAAGCACACTGGTTACACCAAGAAGGTGATGTATTGGCTCATGTGATTGGGAAAAAGGCTCGCTATGAATCAGGTGATTCTAGTCTAAAGTGGTAGTTCTCAGCCAGGGCTGATTTTGACCCTCAGAGGACATTTGGTAATGTCTAGAGATGATTTAGGTTGTCACAGCCTGGTGGGGGATGGGAGGCAGTGGGTGGTTGGGCAAAGGGGGTGGTTGAGGGAGGGATTGAGGAAGGCTTAATGGGTTAGGTATATTTTAGATAGCAGGGAAGGGTCAGGAAGTGTCCTGTGAGGAAAGGACATTGTAGATGAGATGTGGGGAATGAGTAGGAGTTTGCCAGGTTAGCTGTGGGGGAGTGTTTGAGGCAGAAAACCCAGAAGAAACAGAGGAAACAGGAGAGAGGAGGGAGCTGGTACACCCAGGGAACTGAGGGCACTTCCTGACTAATTGTGTGGGGACCCCCCCCCCCCCACTGTCCCTTACACCACCTTGTATGATGTTGACACCCAGTACCAGATTGTGCGATGACTTTCTAAACATCTCTGCTTTTGTGAGGGTGGGTCTGGGGAGGGGATAAAGCGGGCACTTGTTCTTCTAATGCTCTTTAACTTGTCTGGGTTTGTGTGTCTTTGATCACTACACTTCTGCAGGTAGCTAGAATTCCTTTGAACCCACCTTAAATTTGAAAACTTCATTTTTCTTAAAGTTCTTGAAGCTTTATTGAAATCTCTGAATAGAGCTTTGGTCTACAAATGGGACCAGTTTTAATGTTTTTCTGTTTCCTCATAAGTAATTAGCCACTGCAAATTTATTGACTTCTGATTAGAAGGTCAAGTGTGTTGTCCTGTGTTCTTGGCAGGTTTCTGTCACACCTCCTCCTGTTCCTACACTTGGACAGTGGTGTCCCTCAGGGTGTTACACAGCAGGTCACCCACAAGGTGGCACAGCACCTGACAGGAGCCAGCCATGGGGACAACGTGAAGCTTCTCAACAGCATGATCCAGGTCAGGCCCCTAGGAAGCCGCTAAATACACCCTGGCCCACCTTTCCAATTAAGCTTCCCGGCGTTAGCACATCTGAGTGTTGGTCATTTCAGAGCACTTGGCACAGTGCTTTTGGCCAAGAATGTCAGCAGATTTGGGCTTTCTAGTGGAAGTAGTTATTTTGGTGTTTTAAAAATGGGAGGCTGTGCTCTAGGTGTACCGTGCAGAAGACCACCCTGCCCTGGGCGTGTGGGGTGGGTGTCTTTATGATAATCACCTGTGACCAACAAAGAATAACCAGACCCTAAAAAGGAAGTAAGCCATCGAAGGTGTTTATCAATAGAGATGTTAAAAGGATTTAAGTTCTCGGGTTAGCTTTCTGTAAAAGACCAACCCTAAAGGCCCTCGTTGGCAACCCTTTTGGGACCCCTCTCACTCTTGAGAGCTTTTTCTGTATCTTCACTTAATAAACATCTATCACTTTAATCACCAAAAAAAAAAAAGGTGGTTGACTTCTATTTCCACATCACCTGAGCCCTTTCTCCACAGGCCCACATATCTATAAGCACTCAGCCCAATGAAGTGGGCCCTGTTGCTGTGTTGGAGTTCTGGGTTCAGGCGCTAATAAGCCAGCATCTTTGGTACCGAGAACAAGCCATCCTCTTCCTCATGGACCACTTGTGTAAAACAGCTTTTCAGCTGATGCAGGAAGACTGCGTGCAGAAATTACTCTACCAACAACATAAGGTAAACCTGTTAGAGAATTTGTCTTTCAATCATTGACTAGATAGTGGCCTTCTCAGAACATTTCCCCAAATACACAGTTCCTAGTACTACTCTGGGGCCACTGCCTTTTTAAAGCTTGGTCTTGATGGTGCCTTATCTCAGGAACCATAGTCTCTGCTAGTGTAGACTCCAGGGAAGCCAAAGGAAAGGACCCCCCAGGGGGAGCCTTGCTCATTGCATTTGGTTGTAATACACTGCCTCCCTGTGGCTATCATTGCTGGGGGGACTAATTAGTGAAATCCATGTCTTACCAGAACCTACCATTGTAGGAAGATAATTGCAGATATTCTTGATAAGGTTTTTTAAAGCCTCTTCTCTCTGTTGCACATCTTGTCCCGTGTGTAGAATGCTTTGGGTTACCACTGTGATCGGAGTCTGCTCTCTTCTCTGGTGAGCTGGATCGTGGCTGGCAACATCACCCCTTCCTTCGTGGAGGGCTTGGCCACGCCCACTCAGGTAGGAAAGCCCTGCAGCCCTTCGGTAATCTTTGCGAATTTTTATGTTGTTACTATCTTTGCTGATACAGTGGTACTAGCTTTAAGTAGCGCTCCTTTAGCATTGACTACGTGTAAGAATGCTTTTCCGTCAGCCCTCCCAGAGGCCCTCGGCTGAGGTGGCGCTGCTGCTCTTGTGTTTCGCACAGGAGTTAACTGAGGTTTCGTGGAGCGCTCAGGAGCCGACAGCTTGCGCTCGGGCCTGGTCTGCCCGACTGCAGAGCCTGCCGAGCTGCGCGGTTAGGAGTGGACGCTGGAGCCAGCCCGGGGCTCAGTCTGCTCTTTGTTGGCCCTGTGCCGTGGGCGGCTTGCTTACCTCTCGGTCCTGGTTTCTTCCACCGTGGAATGGGATAACGATTGCACCTGTGTAGCACACTCAGACCCGCGCTTAGTCTAGCCACACGGCGCGGACTCGGTGTTGGCCGCTCTCACCACCCTGAGCAGCAGCAGCTGCTTTTTCTTCATTATTACCCCGTCTGACTGTGCGTCAGATTATGGCCGCGATTCATCACTTAGACCAGTAGTGACATCCTTCAGCCTCCCGTCGGCCTTGCCTCCTGCTCTTCCTCTTACCTCTTGTGATCCAGCTGCAACACGCTCCTTGCTGTTACCCGCACGTGTCCCTGGTGGTTCTGCCTCTCTGCCTCTGCCTCGGTGGTCCTCTTGCCAGGCATGCCTTCGCCTCCCTTCTCCACGCAGAGCCGTCTCTGGTATGCCCGCCTCTGTGATCCTGTGCTCCTTCCGCCAGCTTCCCATAGCACTTGACTCCTGATTCCGTGCTCACCACCTCCCACTTCGCATTGCAGTCACTTAAACATTAGTCTTGTCTCCTCGAACAGATGGAAAACTTCTTCAGGGCAGAGCTCATATCCGGCCCTCTTTCCTGTCCCTTGTGCCTATGGAACCTGCCCAATAAATAACTATTGTGTGAACAAACACCTTCTTTTACAGAAGTGGTGTTTCTGAGGCGCCTGGGTGGCTCAGTCGTTAACTGTCTGCCTTCGGCTCAGGGCGTGATCCCAGCGTTCTAGGATCGAGCCCTGCATCAGGCTCCTCTGCTGGGAGGCTGCTTCTTCCTCTCCCACTCCCCTTGCTTATGTTCCCTCTCTCACTGGCTGTCTCTCTCTCTCAAATAAAATCTTTAAAAAAAAAGAAAAAAAAGAAGTGTTTCTGTAGGAATTTAGCATTTTTCAATGATTTGTTTTAAGTTTTTATCTGTGACAAGAACAGTGAAAAGTTAATTTTGGGAACCATAAATATTTGTTGATTGAGATATCTGGTGGAAGAGATGCAGATTTGAAGAATATCCGGGTGATTTGGTCTGAGCGAGCTGCTCCTTCCCCTCACTCTTACCTGCTGTCCTTGTAGGTCTGGTTCGCCTGGACAGTGCTGAACGTGGAATCCATCTTTGAAGAAGACTCCCAGCTCCGAAGAGTTGTCGAAGGGGAATTGGTTATAAACTCTGCCTTTACCCCTGACCAAGCTCTGAAGGTGCAGAAAGCAGTTTTGCATTTGAGTGGGAGAAGGTGGTTTATTGATGGGTTCATCTAATAGCTTTTGAACTTCTGCGTTTTCTTTTGTCATAAACGCTTTGAAAGCACAGCATCCAAACCAGTATTTTAAAACTGTATAATTGAAGTGTATACACTCTTTCCAAGCTTTATTTAGCATAAAGAGTCACAACCTCATGATTGAAGTCTGTGTTCGCGCATAGGTGGAGGGGTTTGCCCTCGTGTTAAAACAATTTCCAGTGTATGTCCTGTGCATCTGTCCCTTGGAGAGCTTGTTAAAAATCAGATTCCCGGACCCCGGCTTTCGAAATTCTGAGTTTCTAAGAATGGAGCGGGACCAGGAGTTTATTTTAAAAACTCCCTAGCTGATCTTTAGGCTCACTGAAGTGAGAAAAAGACTGGGGTAAGGCTTTAGAATGAAAGACCTATCTTGGGGTCTCCTAATAGAAACTTGGCTTTCAGGTTTCAGACCCTGTCAAGGAGTTTCTCATTCTTGAAAGTCCTTTTCAAATCTAAGTTTTCAAGAGATTGGTAACATTGATGGTAAAGTTGACTCGGTTTTCCTATCACACTGCTCCCTTGCACTGTGGTGTTTTATGTGCAAAGGCCTGGAAAGGCATGGAAATGAGGTAGAATGTGTAAGACGCTTCCAATCTGGGGGTCTGTGAGATGTTTTGACAGAAAAAGGAGGTTCAAGTGTCAGCTAGTGGGTTGGAAAAGTAAGGTTTATAGGACTTTTTTTTCTTACTGAATTGAAAACAATGTTCAGGGTTTTATTTGGATCATTTAGAAAGAGCAGACTGCTTGGAACTGTGATCATGTCATGGTTGCTCAAAGCCCCTCCTCTTTTGTAGAAAGCCCAGGCCCAGCTGAAGCTCCCCATCGTCCCATCCCTCCAGAGGCTGCTGATTTATCGTTGGGCCCACCAGGCCCTTGTCACGCCTTCTGATCACCCTCTTCTGCCTCTCATTTGGCAGAAGTTCTTCCTCCTGTACCTTCACCGCCCAGGACCGCAATATGGGTATGGTACCCAGTGTTGTTGTAAGTGTCTGTGAACCTGTTCCTGACTTTGCAGTCTGCTCTCATGCTCTGTGTCCTAACACTTTGGCCTGTGAGTTAGAACCATTCCTCAACCTGTGGCTAGGAGTCTGCCTCTCTTCCTATTTTACATTTATTAGACTAGACAGTTTTTGAGTTTAGGGTATCTTGTGGCAGCTCTCTCTTTACCATCCCCTATATCCACCGGGATGAAGACAGCACCTGGAGCCAGGCATGGTGTCGCATAGAGCCCCTGGAGCTGCAGAGGGAGAGAAACTGCCCCAGGCAGGCTGTTCGTGTGACTGTTGTGGGGGGGCAGCCTTGGGCTGTGCCTGGGGGTGTCTAACATTTCCTCTGGGTATGACGGGACTCTGGCCAGCTGGAACTGCCCACTGTTTCCGAACATGTTCTCCGGCTCCAGCTCAATTCCTAGCTCACCCTCACTCCCTTAACTCAGTCCTTCAGAACGTACCAATATTGGTTCTTGGGCTCTTCTGTTTTCTACCAGCTTGCAAGTTCTTCTAGAGCAAAGACTGTCTTTATTCTACATCACTAAGTAGTGATATGATCTTAAATTCGTGTAGCATTTCTTTCTTTTCAAAACTACTTTCAGATACACTATTTTGTTAGAGCCTCATCCTAACCACTGAGGTAGAAATAACAGCTATTGAATTAATGTAGTATATTTATAGCCAGTGAATTGTTAATTGATTGCAGTTGTGTGCCACATAGAAAAAGCATCTTGTGTTGATCTCGTGATCTGTGCTTGTATTTTTTCAGGTTACCCATAGATGGTTGTATTGGAAGAAGGTTTTTTCAAAGCCCTGCTCATGTCAATTTGTTGAAAGAAATGAAGAGGCGCCTGACGGAGGTGGCCGACTTCCACCATGCTGCGAGCAAGGCCCTCCGCGTTCCAGCAGAGGGCAGTGAAGGGCCGCCTGCCAGCCAGGCCGGCACCCCTGGCTACCTGACTTCACCAGAGCTGCACACGGAGCTCGTGAGGTGGGCGTGGTTATTTAGCCATTTATGCTGTTGGCAGCTCGGGGTGCTCTGCTGGAGCAGCTGTTGGTGCTGTAGACTGCCGGATGTCATTCTCTCAGCCATGCTAGATTGAATGCGGAGGGTGGTTTGGGCTCGGTTTGCATCTTGTAATGCTTCTTTTCTATGTTCCTCATGAGAAGGGAATTGGCAATTTGAATATAGCTCTGTCAAGTGCCTGGAGTCTGAATGGAAGGTCTTAAACCAGAGGGCTGATGTCCTCTTCTGTTTCTCTGTGTAATAACAGAAACCAAAACAATCGGTCATAGCAGGTAAACATCTAGTAAAGCCTGCTAGGACGCTTCTCTAAAGGAAATTCATGAGCAAGGCAGGGTTCTTTACGCAAAGTCCATACATCTCTTGGACTCTACCTGGGGTAGGGTAGGATCTAGTAATCACCCGAAACCACTTCGAAAATCAGACACAAAATGGGTATCCCCCCACAAAGATTCAGAACTCTGAAGTAAGTGGGTCCCTTTCACACTATTCCCTTACCTTTCATTTATGCTTGCCATAAACCAGGTATTAGTTTTCTAAATAACACTTAATGGAAGTGGCTTCTGATAATTAGCCCTGAATGCCACATGTCTTGGTGAGGAATCCCAGGGTTTTAATCCAGTGCTGAGGCTTCAGGCTTGCTTGACCTGAAAGTCCTCCAGGCTATCTTTCAGCCTCTGGAATGATTTCTCCGCTTATCTTACTTGCTTGAAGGAAAACTTACTTTTAGCCAGGTTTAAGCAGTGGGGAGGCTTAATCTTTGAGCACTTGGATCAGCCAAGAAAGTCTGATGTGCTCTTCTGCCTCGTAAACCCCCCTTCCTTTGGCTTGTTGGTAAAGCAGCCATCTAACTGAATCAGAAGCTGGAAGAGAACTCCATACTGGCCTCTTCTGTGTGAGAGCCTCAGAGCCCTGTCCCTCTTTCTACACAGGCTGCCTTGGAGCTAAGAGGGGTAGTTTTCCACATTACTGAGCCAAGCCAAGCCATGCCGCCTCCCAGACCCCACCCAGCACTTTGTGTGCCAGACTCCTCTAGCCCTCCCCTTGCTGCAGACAGCTGCTTAAGATACCAGTGAGCTTAGCTAAATGGACTGTGTTCCTTGCAAAAACAAAGCAAATAAAGGAAATATCATTAAATTTTTAAAAAAAGTTTTTACTGGAAAATGGAGATTTTTTTTTTTCTTTTTTTAGCCAGGCTTTGTTTTATGCCTTTTTAGTGGGAACAAGGTACACACATGATTTGAGTTCTGTTTGTGATTTCTTGAAGCAGGGGGGTGTCATTGAGCCTAAAGCTGGCAGGTTTTTCCATTGTGAAAGTTTAAGATGGCTTTTTAATGTTTTCTCTGAAAGAGAGAAAATGTATTTATTAGAATGTTCTTTAAACTTTCCAGCCACTGAGGCTCACTGTGACTAGATTGCCCAGAAAGGAAAAAGTCCAAATTCAGATCCTAAGTCTGTGTTAAAATCACCTTCTCCGGTTATTTTTTTCTCTATGTTGTATTTATCCCGACTTTAATAATAGCGTTCATAGAGCCCTTTCCTCACAGCCCTGTTATAGCAATTACTGCATCATATTGTAAGGATCTGTGACCTTCCTCCCCTGCTGGCCCATGAGCTGTGGTGGTGGTTGGAAACATTTTCTGTATTATGTGCTTTTTACTTTTATGTATTAGTGACAGTGTTCCTAGAGATGTGAGAAACTTCATTTGTCTACACATCTTTTTGTATTTTATATAATTCTGTCTTTTTTCTTTTAGGCTCTTCAATGTGTATATATTATGGCTGGAAGATGAGAATTTTCAAAAAGGAGATACCTATATCCCTTCTCTACCAAAGCATTACGATATTCACAGGCTAGCAAAAGTGATGCAGAATCAGCAGGTGATACTATGGCAATGTCTCTTTTAGCACACCTGACTGTGATCAGATAGGTCACAGTCATAATCTGAGGTTAAAACCACTTACCGATATGGAAATGGGGTCACAGGCATGTTCAAGAGGTGCAGTTGGGGTGTAGCCACTGAGGAGGGCAGATGATGCCGGACAGGTGAACAGGGGTCAGATTTCTAAGGGCCATGTATGCCTTTCTGAAGAATTTGGATTTTGTTCTGAAGTATTTGTTTGAAGAGCCCATGAAATGGCATGAGTGATTAGATAAATGGATGAATTTAAAGTATGTTGAAAAGAATCAGTAGGATCAGGAGAATTTTCAGATTAGATACACAGGTGGGATTGATATGGTAGTAGGATTGATTAGATACATAAGGACACCCAGATTTCTAGCTTGGGCAGCTAGAGATACTGTTAACAAAGATCCAGAATACTGGAAGAGGAGGTGCTAGAGGGGCTTCAAGTAGAATGCTCTATCCAGGATTTGGTAGGGAGGGGATGTACGGATCTAGAATTCAGGAATGGGGCACTGTAGGAAACGTGGGTTTAATGGTAGTAAGGCATTTAGGTTGAGAAGAGGACTGAATGAAGCCGGAGCCCTGAGAAGTAACGACATTTAGGGCTGAGAATACAGGGCCAGAGAAATAGGAAAAATAAACAGGCATTCATGATGTCCTGAAATCCTTTGAGTCAGTTTTGTGTTTATCTCTTCTTTATCCTCCACGTGCCAAGGCCTTACCTAAGAATTTGCGTGTAGTAGATGCCTGGTCAGTGTTTTTAAAAATTAATCATAGCTCCTTGGCTCTCTGATTTTTATCTTGGTTCCCCAGTATCAACAGAATTAATAGCTTTCTTTTTTTTTTTTAAGTCTTTGTTTGCCATTTGATTTTATAGCTCCACTTTTTGATCGGTAGTACACATTTAGAGTTATTCTGTCTTTTTGTGGTTTCTGAGACATCTCTGTTGCCCACTGTTAATTCTTAGTATTCTTAATCGTTAGCCTCTATCAGCAGCTGTTTAGCACAGAGGCAGACGAGGTGACATTAGCGACCCCACTTAAAGGAGACATGTATGCACAGTAGGGGGACAGGTTCAGCACCTCCAACAGTTGTTTGGGGCTTCTAGGATTCAGGCTTATGACCAAGATGACTTCGGAGTTTCTCCTCTGAGTCTGGAATGCGTTGTGTCATGGTTGGAAGTCATGATTTAGGACTTCATGGCAGTGTGCTCACTGAGAAACCAGACATTTGTAGGTTTAGAGGAATCCTTTAAAGACTTAAAAATCAGGAAAAAAAAATTGTTCACAAAGCGATAATCCATAGTCCATATCTAATCACCCGTTACTACTATTTGATACAGTTTTTGGTGTTCATGAAGAGCTGGCCTTGCTTTGCATTAAAGACCGTCTCCCATTCTAATATGTGTTGATCACCAAAGTGAAGTAGACGTAGTTCAAAATACGCAAGACGGTTCTTTGAAGTGTGGGAAGAGAATACTGAAACTTCTGTTTTTTCTCATTTTATCTTTTATTTTACCTTTTGTAATAAAAATATTTGATCATACAGAAAAATGGAATAATGCAATGCACATGCCCTTCTCCCTCTGCCTGCTTTGTACCAGCTGTTGAATTTTATCTATAGCCCATCCACTCCCTTCACCCATATTACCTCATAACTAATCCTAGAAAGCATTTGATATGTGGAGATTTCAAGAGATGAGGGTTAAAAGAGTACTGTAACCCAATAGCATTTATATCTGAAAAATATTAACAGCAGTTTCTTAATACAAATTTCTAAGTAGTGTTGCAATTTCCAGTTACCTCATAAATGTCATAAAAGTTTGTATTTTCATTTTTATAGTTTGAGTCAGGATCCTCATTTTGTGATTGGTTGATAGCTCTTATAAGTCTGTTTAATCTACTGGTCCTCTGCTTATTCCTTTTTTCCCCTCACAGTTTGTTTGTTGAAGAAACTGGATAGTTTGTTCATCATAGAGTTTTCCCACAGTCTGGATTTTACAGATTTTATCTTTGTTAGTGTGGTTTAACATGTTTCTCCGTCCTCTGTATTTCCTGTAAAGTCGCGTTGGGACCAAGGGCCTGATCTAATCCAGATTCAGTGATTTTCAATATATTTGTTATTTATCTCTTTAAAATTTCTGGTTTTTACCTACGTTTTATAATTTACCAGCTCAATACTATGTATATATAATTTATAAGTGTACAATTGGTAAGGCTGTTGAAATTATTTTTTCTGATCTTGGTACATAAACACCTGCTAAGATTGTTAGTGTCCATTCTGTTATATATACATTTTAAATATTCATTTATTTGAGAGAGGGAGCGCGCATGTGCGAGAGTGGGGGGAGGGTCAGAGGGAGAACATCTTCAAGCAAACTCCCCTCTGAGCATGGAGCCTGATGCGGGGTGAGATCTCATGACCGATGAGATTGTGACCAGAGCTGAAACCAAGAGTCGAATGCTTAACTGACTGAGCCACCCAGGCACCCTGTTAGCGTCCATTTTAAACGTGATTCATCCTAATACTAGAGAACTTGGTATGGACCACCTCGTGCTAAACCTTATTGGTCTACTTTTTAGTTAAATATATAGTTTTATATGTGAACGTATGATTCATCTGTGAAAGTTAATGTCCTATGGTTCAATTCTAGGATCTGTGGATGGAGTATTTGAACATGGAGCGCATACATTATGAGTTCCAGGAAACCATTGGTCTGTGGACGCAGGCCACACTTGAATCCCATTCTCCGCCCTGCAGTTTGTCAGTGCAGCTGGACGTCACTGATCCTTTGTTGGGTGAGTTGAATGAGCATCAGCCCCCTCGAGTGAATGAATGAGTGAGTGAATGAATGATTAAATCCAAGCCATTGTTAAGGTTTACACAGTGTGTCCCTCCAGTGAGAATTGCTTTTTAGGAGTTCATTGTTAACTTGTCTACAACTTAGGGTTAGGTTCGGCTATGAGTGAGAGAAAACTCCAAAACAGTAATGACTTAAATAAGATACTTTTCTGTAAAAGAAGTTGGAGGCAGACAGTTTAGGCAGTAGCTGTAAAGTCATGGTCTAAAATGTTGCTTGAGAGACACGTGAACAAAGCTAGGCGTCTTTTCCAGTGATGAATATCCAACTCTGTTACATTCTGTGCAAAGAGTAGTTGTTCTAGTGGAAAAACCCCAGCTATACAGGACGATCCCTCTCTTGACCTGTTTGGGATGTTAAATTCCATCTGTTTGCGGTGCAAACAATACAGGTCTTTTTATGCCAAGTAAAATCCTGGCTATCAAATCGTCTTAAATTTTCTTAAGAATAGAAAATGGAATGCTACATCTGGAATTAAGTTGGAAATTCATAGTAATCCCTTAAGTATTTGTTGACCTGACTTAGTGACTTGAAATTTCCTTGACCTCTCCTGTCCCTGTTATCTTACTTTTGAAAACAATCAGGTCTGTGGCAGCATTTTTCTTCATGTTCCTCAGTCTCCACCTGCTCTACGGTATGTGTCTAGGGCAGTACAGAGAGAAGGGGGGAAGATAGGAATTTATTGGATACCTGTGTGTGGTCAGCTCTGTACTAAGTATAGAAATAGAAACACTTGAGATTGGATTCACCAGTATGGGACCACATGCAATCCAGTACAAAACTGGATGGACAGATTTGCCCTTATTTTCTTATATGGCACCTGATCTCTTATTTGGACTCCCAGTACTGAGTGAACGAGTAAGTGAACGAATGAATGCATGACAACATGACTATGTAATCTAAGTTCGGTAGGAGTTTGTGCCCATGTCTTTATTCATTTTAACTCTACTAGTCTTAGCCCTCCTGTTCAGACTTTGGCCCAGTTTAAGATTTTTCACTCTGCCATATTCCTTAACACCCATTTTTTTTTCTCCTCTTCCTGTGAGGTTTATCTGGGTGATTGCATTAAACTCTTAATGGGACTACCTGCCCTTTCCCCCAGTCCATTGTCTGGTGATGGCTGCCATCTCTCCCAGGCTTGTTGAGAGCCGTTCAGTAGCTCCCCTGTACACAAGTATCGAGTCCGGGCACTTGAGCATGTCACACAAGGCTGTCTAGGGTCATAATTTAAGATCACGAGCTTTGGGCTCTTTAACTGTCATTAAGGCCTTTTGGATAGGAATTCTATTTAATCATACCACGTGTTTGTGAGCTCATAGCTCCTGCTAGAGTATCAGTAGCCATGTGGGGGCTCCCTCAAAACTTGTAAGGAATGGCAGAGAATGAGTTTATTCATTTAGGCCTCGGACGGTTTATGTAACTACTCCGTAGATATTCAGCATTCTTCTTGACAGTAATAAGCCAAGGCTTTGCACCCACTTGTTACTACCTACTAGTAGCCATTACTCGGTAAGTAGGACTTAATTTTCTTTCAGCTAAAGAAAGGGTTTTAAGTAACTTGCGGAAGCATGAGGCTCCCCAGCCTCCCCTTGATCTGCACCCAGTGAGGCCTCCTGTGCCAGTCATTTCCTCAGCCGCGCTCCTGAGTCAGAAGGACGCCACCCAGCTGGTGCGCACGGACCTGAACCTGTTGCAGCAGCAGGCCAGGTAAGAGCATGAGACCGCCGGGGCCGTGCCCCTGTGCTCGCTGCGTACCTAGGAGGGCTTCCTCATCAGCCGCCTGTCCGTGAGGATAGTTTGACCAGGCCGGCCCAGTCAGTTACCTCAGCTAACCAAGTTGTGACAAGTCTCTTAATTGTACATTGAAATGATGTGGTGCTTACACGGATGATAAATTTTACGTTTCCTGTGGTGGCATTTCTGAGTGTCAGCGGTGCCAGCCAGGTGTTTCTTAAGCTTCTCCTGAGGGGACTTTCTGATACTGGAAAGATGGTGTTAAAAGGGTATCAGTGAGATTTACTTTCTTTTGTCACTGCTTTGCTTCCTAACTCTTCGGGTTCTTTAACCAATTGCCACAGGCGCTTGATCAGAGTGCGGGAAAGCCATTTAGTGCTCTGAGTTAAAGAAGATAGCGGATAATCAACTCTTGAAGGTTTTGATTCTAGCTGCTGTCTGTGAGAAGGAGTGTGTGCAGAGTGAGTCTGTTTTATAAAGTAAAAGAATCTTATCTTTGCAAAGACCATGGGAATCTGTCTCTTACTGGCTTTTGTTTCCTTGGCTGTTTTTGGTTCAGGCATTTGTTTGTGTATGTGAGTGTGTACCCCTGGCCCCACCAGTGCGCACACACGTGTCCGTGCAATAACGTAACAGTATCGACACCCATATAAAAAATTAGCTTCTTCCATCTTTGGCAGTTCAGTTTGAGTTGCTGATACCTAAGAAATCACTGGTGCTTACAAGTAAGGTACCCCTTTAAGAGTGCTTTAATCAGGATGAAATTCTCATTTGCTCTTGTATATTTAACAGTCTGTGTAAAAAACACCATTAATGTATTACAGATTCTAAATGAAGCTTTGTTCCTGGCTAAAAAGTTGTACCACTTTTCCTTCTTTTCTGAACTTTCTTACTAAGGAAAAGAAAGGATTTACACACACCTTTGGTCTTCAGTTCCTATAGAATACCAGGTCTTGTTGCTCCCTAGTGTGGGCTGGGGGTAACTGGAAGTCTTTATCACTTACCATGAAACCTTTCCTAAGCCTTTCTTCTACCTCCTGATGATGTTTTCCAGAACTGCAGCTCTTCGAGAATCTCAGCAGGTTGCCCTGGATAGTGAGCTGCTGGACACGATGCCCAAACAGTACGTTAATAGAGAAGAACAGACCACACTACATCTGGAGTGTAGAGGCAGTAGCGGTAAGAAATGCCAAGGAGCAGCGGTTGTCACAGTTCAGGTAAGATTGTTGAAGCTTCTTCATGATTCACTGAATTTTTCATTGAGTCCCTAATATTGGCATATTGTTGAGACAGACGGCAAGAAGTTCATAGCACATGAATCATGTCCCAAACATTTAATAGTTTGGGGGGAAGTAACGACCCACACGGAGCTAATCATGTATTTCCATAAGTGCTGATGTGTCCTGCAAGACAGAAATTCACAGAAAAACAGTTAACTGAGAAGATTCTTAGAGGGACTCACGCTGATCCTTAGGAGACTTTGATGATGACGGTTTGGAGTCACTGGGAAGGAATGTGGGAATGGTGTTCTCTGGACATCATTTAGGGGGTACTGGCTAGGTCAGTCTACTTTAGGTGGTTTCTGGCTGTGGTGGTGGGAACTTACATCAGGAAGGTTGGGATTCACATCGGAAAAGAGGATCACTTGGGAGCTGCAGCTGTGTGCGGTGGCCAGTGGGGAGCCGCTGAACACAAACGTGGAGGGCCATGTGGAGAGCAGGTCAGTTAGGTGGAGCTTGCTAACAGGCAGAAGGAGAGGTGAGCAACCGTAAGATTAGGAACTCAACCGCCTCTTAGCTTCCTGAGTTGGAAAAACTGGCTCAAGTTGGGTCTGAGACATCATAAGGACATCAGGGTGGAGCTTAGCTTTAGCCAGCACTGTCTAAGCACTCTGCAGAACTTATTTTATCCTCCCAGCAACCCTGTGAGGTGGGTATTCTTGTTATCTTCAGGAAATAAAGACACAGAGAAGTTAAGTCACACACCCAAAGTGACACAGCCGCTGAGTAGCAGAACCAGGGAGGCCTGGGCAGTGTGGCTGCAGAGCGCCAGCTCCTCGCTCACTACCCCCGTGTCCTTCTGCGAGGGACTCCAGGTCCCCAGAGCCGGCAGAGAAAGCGCAGAGATAGGCTGCCTGTTGCCTGACTACATCTGCATAAACATAGCTCTTCTTTTTTTTGTTAGCTTTTAGAAATTAGGGAAAATTTATTTACTGACTCTTGATTATCTTTCAGGAATTTCTTTTTGTGCTAATCCACATTCGAGCAGTTCTAATGTATTCCTCGTCAGTGTCCGGGGGAGCCTGTTTTCTCTAACATGTCTTCTCTGAAGTAACGTTTATACTTGTGTTTTTCATTAGCTTCAAAATTTGTTTCTGATAAAATAACATCTTCGTGTGCATCTAAAGTTCAGAAATTTGATCTGAGATGGGAGACTCCTAAACACTGAGTAATGTCTTTGGCCAGGTGCTTTGTAAGTTAATTTTCTTTCAGTGTAATTTTTCCTGCAGTTGCTAATACTTCAGTTAGACTAGGTAGGAGCATTTAAGAAGGGTCACTTACCAAAGTAATCATGCTGGAAGACAAGTCTGTCAATTTCGGATGGAGTTTGAGTTGGTGTGAAAAAAGCTGAAATGTATCCACTTCTAATTAAAAGGGGTGTCTTCCAATCTGTGCCTTCACAAATATGGTATTTTTCCATATTTTGGGATTACGTATCTTTGCCAGCCTGTTAATTCTATACAGAGAGGGAAGTCTCCTGAGGTGCATTTTTGTAAGTGACTGGGTGAAGTGAGTACAAAAATGTTTTCCCAGTTCTGGCCAATAGCTTGCTCTGTGAAGAGTTGTGAATGTATCCTGCTCCAGCCAAAGAACAGGTGTCTTTGCCTGACCTGTTAACTCTCCGGGTCTTACGGTGGAAAATACCACCAGGCAGACTTGGGAGCTTTAGCTCCCAGCCTCCCAGTGACTTGGCGCTTTTCCTTTTTGAAAATAGTCGTGATTTGTCTGAACCCTTGAATTGAAATTTCTTTGCAAAATTTTGCTTTGTTGATTCTGAAGTAGAAAGGTATACCTTTCCTGAAATTCCCTGAAAGTGCTTTTGATTCGAGGGAAATCAGAAAGCAAATGAATTATGATAAGAATAAAAATGAATATGGCTGCGATTTAATTTTTGCAGACAACATAAAAATATTTCTGCTTTCTTTTCTCAAAAGAAAAATTGGTAGATGCTAAGATTGCTTGAAGAAAGGAAGAAGAAAGAGAAAGGACGGGGTGGGGGGGAAGGAGATTATATAGAAGCCTAAAGAATTTGAAAAAACAGCTGTGTTTTGTGACCATAATCTAATTAGAAATATCCAGTTTTCTTAAAGCATGCTCTAGTTTTCTGCTGGCCTTACTAGTTTGCCCAGTGCTCTGCTTTCCAGTTCCGTTTGGGAAGACCTAGAAACTTGGGAACCTCCACTGATGGCTCCTAGAAGTATCTATATCGACACAGTATCTACTTCAGCCATTATTTTGCCTGGTGATGCAGGTCTGCCAGGGGCATTGAAAATGTGAGGATAGTGAGCAGCTTTTGTAGTCTGATTCAAGTAAGATTTCTTTAGAAAGTTATATAAAAATTGCCAACTAAGGCTATCCTGGGCAGTACTTGGCTGGTTGATACTTCCAGGAATTGAAGACAATTTTTTTTGGCTACTCATCGATAGCTAAGAGCAAGGTAGAAGAAAGTTGAAACTCTACTTTACATGAAGTTGGGGCATTATCTAATCGATGCAAGGCAGTTAGATTTGTTCTGAGTTTTGGTCAGAGACTGTACTTGAATCTAAAGCTGTCTCTTACACAAATGGATGACTTTGGTTATAGATGTTGGGGTAGGGAAGGTGAGTTCTGACTGTTAGGACTCATCACAGAACTGCCACTGGGAGAGCATATACCATACAGAAGGTAGGTTGTTATTCTTATACATAGAATTGTAGCCCCTCTGTATCTGTGTGTCCAGGGACCACTTCATGGCTATATCCAGTAGTTTTGATGCTGTTTAACCTTACTCTATCATCTGGCGATGCTGAACGTCATGAAGTCTCTTCTGGTCGCTCCAAATCAATAGCCACTTTGTAGTTTCTCTCCAGGATTCCTCTTTATCAACTCAACCCTTAGATTGCTGTTTGTGTGTGGTGCTTCCCCTGATCCCCTTCGTCATTGTGACATTAGCTGCTTTTGCCTACTGTTTGCGTTGGAGTTCCTAATCTAGGGTGGGTGTGTGAATGGTCTTTAGTGGGTCAGTAAGCCCCTGAAAGTATATGGAACTTTTTTTTCTGGAGAGTTCATAACTTCAGTAGATCCTCAGTAGTCCATGACCCCCAACGTGTTAACCCATATGTTGATGACTCCTGTTCTGCTTTTCTAGTCCAGAATTCTCTGAGTTCCAGATCTAGATTTCCACTTGCCTATGTAACATTCTATGAATGTCCATAGATACCTCAAACTCCACAGGTCCCAAACTAATCCCACCTTTACCCTCCAAACCTGTTTTTCCTGTAACAGGAAATGGGGACTTAGGCATCAGTGTCATCGCCCCACCCTCATACTTCCCATCTAGTTACTTTCCAGGTCCTACTGGTTCTGCTTCTGAAATGACTTTACATTTGTTTCTTTCTCTTCATCCATTGCCATTGCCCCCAAGTAGTCCCACATCGCTTCTCCCCTGAACCATTACATAAGGCTTTCTGTCCATAGACTCTCCCCCTGTCCAGTCCGTTTTCCATTCTGCCACCATTCATCTTTTTAAACACAAATCTCATCGCGTTTGCAGGCTAACAGCCAACATTGGCTCTCCAGTATCTAGAAGGAGTAGGACTCTTGGGACCCCCCCCCCATAATCTGTTCTTGATCAGTTTCTAATGTCATCATTTACCCTTTCCTGATCCCTAAACATTTTCTAGCCACTCAGGCTTTTTCCATTCTCTAAATATGACACGCACATTCCTACCTTCTCTCTTAGGCATGTGCTGTTACTTGTTGTCCCACCCCATTTGTGAGCTCCTTCCTCTCATCCTTCCATTGGTTCAGGCAATACTTCTTGAGGTCGTAGCCTCTCTATTCAGATTGAGGTAGTCCCTCCTCTCATAGCAGCTCATGCATAAATGCTGCTGTAGTCACCTGCTGTCTTTCCTGCCAGTCTGTGAACTCCTCGGGAGTAGAGTTCCTGTCTTTAGTCATCTGTGTTCCTGTACCATCCAGCATGGCTCCTGGCATATAATAGGTGCCCTTTCACGGCCCTGAATGAGTCCATGACAACCTCATTAGGCTGAGTTACAACTTGTTTGCATTATGATAACCTCTGTCACTGTGACTAGATTCTGAGTTGTATGAGTGCCAGCACCTTGTCTTACTCGTGTTTCTGTTGTCAGTGGCCCACACAGTGAGTGCCATAGAAGTGAAGAGTTTGCAGGAACCAACAACTACAGATTTATACTCTTCACAAGTAAGCTCCCTGATTTTAACTACCCTCAGGAATTCTGTAGATATTATTTGGCTGGAAGTTGGAACTTGTTCCTACAAGAAATTAGCAGTCAACTCTTTGATTGTGTTTACCTTAGGCCAATTTATTGTTCAGTTGGCTGACTTAATGCTTTCCATACAAAATCTCAACTTACGCACCACACTGCTTCACTTTTTGCTCTTATACAAATGTCTCCTGGGCGTTCGATCTTGGAAAGTGGTAAGGATGGACATACGTCAGTACACTACATTATTTCCCCGCTCTGTTCAGAGCACTTCTTATCACTTACTGGGGCACTGTCCTATCCCAGGTAGCATGGCGGTGACTATGCTTACATTATCTCACTTAATCTTCACAAATGAGGTGAGGAAACAGGTTCAAGAGAGTCTCAGAGACTTGCCAAAGCCACACAGCTAGTAAGTGGCTCAGTTGAAATTCAAGCCCACGTCTATTTAAATTCAAGACCCATGCTTTCCCACTCAGTATTGGGAAATGGAGCCATTTGCTTTTAGCTGTTTCTGCTCCAGTTTTTAAGACCAGCTGTATCATTCTGAGTAAGCTGATCATGACCATCAAATCTCATTTAAATTAACAGGTGTACCGTGTTCTCTGTCTGAGTTGGTGTGATAAGATCACCTTCCCTTTCAGTGATTAGAGAATTCAGGGATTGGATCCATTTTCAAAATTAACTTCAGGAGAATAACTTTATGTTTTAAATATAAATTTTAAGATTAAAAAGCATATGTATATTTTAAGTGGCTCATTTATAAAGATTTCAAATTATATCATGAAAATACTTCATTGCCTAGTAGATTTTTTCTGTGAGAGAAAGCCCTGGAAATTTCCAGCCATCTGCAAATGTTTGAACTATGTATAGCTTGTTGGGGTATACAAAAGCCAAATAAATCTATTTTATGGGAAGTGAGACGTGCTGCTTCTGCGGTCGTCTCTCCCCATAGAAGCATCTAATAATTCAGTGATATTCCCTGAGGAAATGGGGTGATTTATAATAGGGTTCCTTTTGTTGAACTTGGTATTGTGGGGCATGTTTGCCAGACCCAGGATTGATTTATTATCATGTGAAAAATTTGCTCAATCCTAGAAATGAAAGATGGAAAAGACCCACTGAAGGCCTCACAGTATTGTAACAACTTGCTTGCTTTGTCCAGCTTTTATATCACTTTGTCTCCTTACAGCGACTCAGGCGGAGCGGCTTCCAGCACGCGGCTTTGTTGTGTTGTCCACAACTTCTGGTGATTGTGAGCCGCCAGGCAGTCAGCCCCTCTTCTGTTCTAGTGAGCAAAGAAAACTCAGTAGAGTTGGGAACCATGAACAAAAACAAGTAGACTGGGAAATATTGATCATTTTGAGGTGTTTTTGGAGAATGTTGCTTCTCCTTACTCTTGGGCACTGGTAGTTTCCACAGCGTGGGGTGGCAGCTCTGAAGCTCCAGGGACTTAGTCTCGTCCCTGCATTTCCCAGTCCAGGAAACCTCTGTCTTATCTTACCCATCATCTTTCCACTTCCCTTCATCCTCACGGTCTTCCTTCTTCCTCTCGGATTCTTTCTTTTTCTCCCTGTTTGGCTGCCTTCTCTCCAGGCCAGCCAAGGGCTGTGACCCTCGACGACGCGGTCTAACTGCAGTTGGTGACATCATAGGCACAAAACTGACTGCACATGCTCCTGCCTTCGGTTTAGGTTATTAAATGTTGGTCTTTTACTTGAAGATTGGAAATTTAATATTTGTATTGATTCATTATATGGGTTAGTAGAGGTAATTTGATTATTTTTATCTTTCTCCCAAAATTAAAATAATTGTTGTTAACATTTTATGTTCTTAGTTATTCACTTTCATGCCTTTTGATTTAGACTAACAGCATATTTTTTTCTTTAAGAAGTTTCATAAAGCTTTTTAATACAACATTGTTGCGTTTTATGGAAGAAAGTTGTCCTCACGATCATGAAAGTAGGTGCTTGGCATCTCGTCGGACTGGGGTGCTGTGTGAGGCAGAAGAGACAGGACCATTGAGCTCCAGGCCTTTCGTCTGGAATTTATGATAATAACTCTGGCAGGGACATAAGGGCCTCAGTTAAACAAATTTGTGAATTAAGTATTTACATTATTTACAAACAAAGGTACCTGTAATCATTGCAGGGGTGGCTGAAGACTGGGTTTGGGCAGGTGCACATAAAGGAAAATGTAGGCTCACTCACATGATTGGGGAAACCCATTTGAGGAGAATGAAGGATTTAACATTCCTGCCTTCTGAATGTTCTCATCTCTTCAGCCTTCTCTGCTATGCCTGCAGAATAAGTCCAAATTCCTGGCCTGCTTCAAAGGACTCCTGCAGGACAGGACCCCTCCTCCCTAGACTGACCGCTCTGTGCTATTCATCCCTGACCTCCCTGCCAGGCTGGGCTTCTCCTTGCTGTCACTCTATCCTCCTGTCCTCCACCATTGCCACCTTAGTTCTGTCTTTGTGTTGCAGCCTGGGCATAGGATATGCTCCACATCTATTCATATCCAAAAAAGGATATTAAAATGTACAAACAAAGCAGTTATCATTATAGGTCACCATCAGTTAATTAGAGAAAAGGGATATTAACAATCCCCTCAAAGAGGAAAGATGCAGTCTTAAATAAAGGCTTATCTTTTAAACTGGAATAGATTTAGTTTTTTTTTTTTTTTAAGCCCAGTAAATTCTCCTTTGTCACATCTTTACTGAGAATGAGTAAAAATTTTATCAGAGATGAGCTTTCAGGGACCACTGAATCAGTCAACTGCTCTTTCGTAGGCATGCAGCTGATTTCAGTGCACTTCCTGTATTTTGTTTTGTGGTTTGTTTTATAATTGTATATCCTTTCTTCCTTTCAAAATGGCAAGTGTTTTATTAGCAGCATCTGTGTCATTGTCTTTGTATGCGTGGCACACATGAGACGTGCAGCCTTAGTGTTTTGAGTTGAACTGTGTGCTGTTGGGTGGGGAGAATGGAGGGGGGTCAAGGCTCTGGGAAAGATGCTTGACAGAGGAGGGGTGCAGTGTGCTTCAAGGAAAACCTCATTGGTAGAAGACATTAAGTCTGTTTTTGATGAGAGCTGGGGAGTCCAAACATAAGTGACAAGGAACACATCCTACAAAAGACTGAACTAGCAATAAACTGTCGCAGGTTTGATTCTTCATGAAAAACCTGAGGTTCTTGAATAGTTTTTTGACATTTTTTTTCCCACCCCTGTCCTATTCAACTGAGAATTCTGAGTTATAATATTAATTGTAGTAATAATTCTTCATCAAATACTCAGTATATTTGTAATAAATATTTGCTCTAGAAACGTAATAGGAACAAAAAAGTCCCTTGACCATTTAAATTTTTCTTAGTTTGAAGGTATGCATAAGAATGAAGCAATAAGCCAGCAGCTTCATGTTCTGCGAAAAGAAGTGAAGCAGTTGCAAGCCGAAGCTGCTAAGCCACCGTCACTTAATATCGTGGAAGCTGCTGTCCATGCAGAAAACTTGATTACGTAAGTTTTGAGGGCATTATAATTTAAAATTCTATTTTGTTATTACTGATGGTAATCCTACCTGCTACCACACCCCCAGGCACCCACTAATTAAATTAGTATAAGGATCAGCAAACAATGGCTGCTGGACCAAATCTGGCCTGCCACCCCTTTTTATAAATAAAGTTTTATTGGAACACACCCATGCCCATTTATTTACTTCATGTGTATGGCTTTATGCTATGATGGGAGAATTGAATAGTTGTGACAATTTATGGCCCATAAAACATAAAATATTTACTGTCTGGTCTTTGATAGAATAAGTTTACTGACCCCTAAATTATGAGATGACACAGCATATTGAAATTCAATCATGGAGAGATTTAGTGCTTAAGTTTTAGATTAAAGTTACATTTACCCAGAAAGTCATCACTGTCAACTCAGATTACTAAGCAGAGTTTGAAGTGGAATTGTTCAGGGGAATTAGGGCTCTCAAGTGTAGTTGTCAGCTTGCATTTGGCCATTGTAGTTTTTCTCTTGGAGCTTCTCGCTTACGCTCAATGTTCTCTTTCTCCATAAAGCCACCAGGGCATGACTTGGGAGAGAGGTTGACCCTGCCTTTAACTTTAAGGTGACTCCACATTCTAGTACCAGCAACTAATCCCCCAGTAGATTGGGGTGGTGGTACGGAGGAGGGCATTGAATCCTTTTGTAGGTTGGATTGGGGGACCTGGGAAGAAGAAGGAGATGAGGTGAACAAGAAGTTAATGTGCTTTTACTAGCAAAGGAACTCAAAAGAGTATGAGACTTAGAAGAGGTATCTTTATTCCAGGATCTTACTCTATACAAAAATCTTTTTCAGTGTTTTGGATTTTAAAATTTAGAGAAATCAGCATTCTTGTTTTTAAAAATGTGTATTATGTAAGGAATACACAAAGTTGAAAGAATAAATTCTGAATTACATACAAAGTATGAAAGGGTAATTTTGATAAGGGTAAGAATGTTAATAATACAGCTGATCCCCACTCCCCCAGGAGGACATAAAATCATTTCTGTGTATTAAAAATAAGTGTCAGGCCAAGTTGGAAGATACTTACCCCACGGAATATTTTATTTTAAAGATTTTACTTATTTATTAGAGAGAGAGAGAGCACACACTCATGAATGGGGAGGAGGGGCAACAGGAGAAGCAGGCTTCCCGCTGAGAAGGACCCTGACCTGGGACTCCATCCCAGGACCCCAGGATCATGACCTGAGCCGAAGGTAGACACCTAACTGACTGAGCCACCCAAGTGCCCCAACCCCATGGAATATTTTTAAAGTGACGTTTGTATGGGGCTCTGAAGGACTCCTAAGACTATTGCCTGAGAAGTGAGTCTGGATTCTCCTACTACAGACCAATAATCTCACCTACATTTTTGCACAGGGCCTTAGTGAATGCCTACAAGCTGCAGCCTACCCCTGGGGGTCAGAAGGTCGGCATTAGCCTCTTCTTTACTGTTGTGGATCATGTCAGCGATGAGACTCAGCGTCATCCTCCCACAAGGCAGTTCTTTACATCATGCATTGAGATCTTGGGACAGGTAAGGTAAAATTCTGTGTTTTTAGCCTCGTTCACATGTCACGAGTCCTTGCAGTGTCCTCATTAGATACAGTGAAGGATGACTTCAGGCTTACATTACGGATTCGGACTCTTTCTTAAGGCAGAAGCCCCTTTGAGTTGTTGACTTCACAAGATGTGATTAAAATTGTTGGTAGAGAATTTTGCTTCTCATACAAGAGATACAAAGTTACCCATATTTGAAAGTCTCTGGGGAGACATCAAACTCTTTCTATGCTTTTGGTATTGTTAACAATAACTTTGTGAAGCTCTTTATTGTTTATAAAACACTCTCCAGTTCATCCTCACAGTGATTTTGTGTGATTGATACCGTTCTCATTTTAAAGATGAGAACACTAGTCTCTAATAGATGAAATGACTTGCCTGGAGAATACAGCCGGTCAGTGCTGGAGCTGAGCTTGGATCCCAGGTCTTCTGCCTCAGCAGTCCGTGTTCGCCCTGCCTCCCCACTGCTGTCTCCCAGTTGCTGTTCTCAGTCCCCATTTATTTATGTATTTATTTGACTGTTAAATATATGGATATTTAAAAAGGCAGAGCAGTGTATCTGTGCATATTTATGAAATATGTCATTAAAGAAAGGAAAGCCGCTTGATGGAAAATGTGTTAACATTAACCGTGTACTCTCACCCAGTTTCAGTGGAATGAGTACTTAGTTATACTTATAAGGAGGTGATGCGGAGCAGATATTAAGATAGCTTTTTAAAAGTTTTCTTCCTGATTTTATTTATTTATTTATTTTTTTAAAGAATGTTTCCCCTCTTTTTTTTTTTTTTTAAGATTTTATTTATTTATTTGACAGAGATAGAGACAGCCAGCGAGAGAGGGAACACAAGCAGGGGGAGTGGGAGAGGAAGAAGCAGGCTCATAGCGGAGGAGCCTGATGTGGGGCTCGATCCCGGAACGCCGGGATCACGCCCTGAGCTGAAGGCAGACGCTTAACGACTGCGCCACCCAGGAGCCCCCTTCCTGATTTTAAACTTGATGGGTGCTTGTCGTAAGCGATGCAAGACAGTATAAAAAGTATAAAGAAGAAAATTTTCTCATAATTCTAACCTCCTGAAGATACTGGTTGCATAGCTAACATTTTATTACAGTTTGTCTTGGTATATATGTATGTCAGTGTATGTGTATACATATGTAGAAATGATACATCGTTCCTCCATATAGCTAGAGATAGGCATATATGCCCAAAAATGGGCAAGTGCTATTTTGTAACCTACTGTTTTTCATTCAAACGCAACTTCTAGATATTATTCTGTGTTAATACAGACTGATCTCATGGTATTTAATACATAGTGTTCCCTGGTACAGATACGTTGTGATGTATTGAGCCCATGCCGTCTGGGTGGCTATTCACGTAGTTTGTTTTGCTGCAGTAAGCCTGAGATGAATATTCTTACACATCTCTGTGAACTGTTTGGGCTGTTTTTTCCAGGATAATTTCCTAGAAGTATGGTCGCTTTGTCAGAGGGATTAGCGTTTGACGTAGATTGTCACAGTGCCCTTGTGGGAAGTTTTTACCTGTCCCCACTATCACAGCAGGGTTTGAATTTATTGTTCTCCAAATTACAACCAATGCGAGGAAGGATTGTTCTTTTTAAGTCTTGCTAATCTAATAGGGGAAGTGTACTTTGTTATTATTTTAAGTTGCATTTCTTTAATACCTATTCACTTGCGTGACTTTCCATATGTTTATTGGCCGTATAACTGTGGTTTGCTGGTTGTTGTCCTTTGCATGTTTACTGTTGTAGAATTTCTGTTTTTTGATTGCTTTGAAAGAGCTCCTCAGACTGTCAACCTAGTATCTGGAATGTGTTCTAAATTGATTTTTCTACTTTGTTATTTTTTAATTTTATCATTCTTTTTGCCTTATGGAAGTTAAAATTTTTATATATTCAAATCTCTCAGTCTTGCCTTTTATTATTTCTGCCTGTGATCTGGCTTATCAAAGCCTTCCTGACCCTGAAATTATTTAAATACTTATATCCAGTACTTAAAACATTAGAACCAAGTTAAACAGGGTTATCTTGATTATATATTATTAAAGTTAGCTTTTTAAAAATATTCAAACCACATCTCAATAAAATCTATAACCTAGAGGTTTTGTTTTCTTGACAAAATGCAGTCACTTTGGATACTTAGTAATCAGGGTAGGTACCTTGCAAATGTCTGGATTCAAATTATCCTAATATTTTAATCTTTTAGAAATTCTCTGTGGCTTGTCCAAATCAAATTCATGGATAATTCAGAATTTTTAATATCACTGTCATTGGAAGTGTTAGGTTTATCTGTGTTGATTTTAGATTTTTTTTGATTGTTCCGTGTTTTCATTTAGAAAAAGTTCTGTTTGCCTTCTATATTAGCCCTTAAAGCTTGGTTGCTTAAATAAAAGTTTGGGGGGGGGGTGGTGCAGAATCTGATGACATTTTCCCTTTCTAATTCTTTCAAGGTGTTTATCAGCAGCACTAAGTCAGAATGCAGGAAAGTACTAGAGACCATTCTGAAGAATAGAAGGCTCTGCTCTCTCCTGTCTCCTTTCTTCACTCCCAATGCTGCACCTGCGGAGTTCATTCAGCTCTATGAGAAAGTGGTGAAGTTTCTAAGTGAGGACAACAGCGATATGATTTTCATGCTGCTGACTAAGGTGAGATGTGATTCCGTGCTGGTGCCATCATGGAAATGTAGGATCCAGTGTTGTTGCCCACTCTGTAGAAATGAAGGGCCCCCTGGAGTTCTGTTTCCTGGTAGGCCCTTTTCACGTTTTGTATCATCTTCAAGCAGCCTGATCCCGTAGCTCTTTCTTGTGGGGGCATGGGTTGTGTTGTGTCGGGCAGTCTTACTTCACATTGTAGGAAAAGGGCTTTGCTCCCAAGCCCTCTTTAGAAACAGTACAGCTTTGAAATATTCATAATAGTAATTTAGTACATCCTTCTTTTGAATATATCCTGAATTTATGCCGAAAATGTGTTTGATAAATGAGATGTCATATATCAAAGTCTCTCATATTTGGAATAAGCCAGATATAAGCAAACTGCCTTTGTCCTCATTCCAAGTAGAATATTAACTCAGGCCCAGGCAATGAATTTACTTAACCACTTGAGTATTGCGGAGGCTTAGTGATTTTGTCTTCAATTGTATTTCTCTGACATCTATAAATCATAAAACCTAGGCTTTTTTTTTTTTTTTAAGATTTTATTTATTTATTTATTTGACACAGAGAGAGACAGCCAGCGAGAGAGGGAACACAAGCAGGGGGAGTGGGAGAGGAAGAAGCAGGCTCCCAGCGGAGCAAGGAGCCTGATGGGGGGGCTCGATCCCAGGACTCAGGATCATGCCCTGAGCCGAAGGCAGACGCTTAATGACTGAGCCACCCAGGTGCCCCAAAACCTAGGCATTTTTTAGGGCCTAGAGACTGCTGTCAGTCTGTCGTGGGGGAGAACATGTTTTATAGGTGGGAATTCTGGGAGGTGATTGATGACACCCTGAAGTTTTATTAACTGAGATAGGTATTGCCGCCGACTCAGAAATGTGGCTGTATCAGATGGAGACAGTCCCGTAAAGTGGCTGCTTGTTTCTGGCCCTGTGACTGCTGGGGCAGAACTGCAAAGTTCTGATTCTTGTTTTGTAGAGAAAACTTAACCAAACATTCTCACATTACAAAAACGCACGCGGAGCTGAGAAAGCTCTGCCTCTGAAATCCCCGAGGGTGAGGTAGAGCTGGCGGCTTACTGACACCTAGTAATTGTTGACCTGCGTACATTCTTTTAAGTACTTGTATGTACATTTCAGGTTCAGTCTTTATACAAAGCTGAATGTTAGGTGATGTTTGACTTTTAAACTAAATTTGCACGTAGTTCTCTACTTCAGTTAATTTTCCGGTGTCAATAAAACTGCTTCTTGTTTCTTTTTCTTTTTAGTTCGATCTTAAGCAATGGTTAAACGCCACTAAACCTCCTCTGTCTGATCGTACCAGGCTCCTGGAGTCCATCCATTTGGCACTTACTGCCTGGGGCCTTGAACCAGACGAAGATATTTTGATGCCATTTAATCTTTTCTGTAAGCACTGGACTTACCTTCTTCTCTACCAGTTCCCTGACCAGTACAGTGACATTCTCAGGCTGCTGATGCAAAGTAAGTGTGTTTTAATTGTACCGATTCGATTGCAGTGAGTATGTAATGTGACATTTACCCTTCTACAGATGTCATCCCAAAATGTAAAAATAAGACAATTATGCAGGGGCGTAGAATCACTAATTTTTACCTAAAGCGCTTGACGAACAGTGCCCGAAAGGGTGCTGTCTGTAGAAAAGGTCAGTTACTCTCCTCAATGTTCAAATGGGCCCCGATTCAGCAAGGCAGCACTTCGTATGTGGTGTTGAAGTCCACACCATGTACCGCCAAGTCATGCACCCCTCTTTCCCTTGACTCTGCAGCTGTCCTGAACTGGGCTGGGGTAGGAGTGGGCCTGCTTACTCTGCCGACTAGAGATTTGGTAAGAGAAGGAAGTTGCTCTTTTGCAATGTGTTTACTGGGCCAGCTGGTTTCTTTGTAGATCTAAATAGTGGATAAATTATGGGATTTTTTTCTCCCCCTTGATTTTTTTTTTTTTTAAGATTTTATTTATTCATTTGACAGAGATAGAGACAGCCAGCGAGAGAGGGAACACAAGCAGGGGGAGTGGGAGAGGAAGAAGCAGGCTCCTAGCAGAGGAGCCTGATGTGGGGCTCGATCCCAGAACGCCGGGATCACACCCTGAGCCGAAGGCAGTCGCTTAGCGACTGAGCCACCCAGGCGCCCCTCCCCCTTGATTTTTTGACTCATGATTTTTGCAAGTAAATTTTATCTGTATATAATGGTAGCCTGTATATTCACCAAGGGAAAGAGCAGTGTTAAATTTTCTACATTCGCACCATTTATCTCCCCCCTCCCCGCCCTGCAATTTTCCATGGAGTATTGGAGATTAGAGGAGGAGTAAAAGGTTGTTAGCTTTTTTATTTTGGGAATTTCACTAGGCAGGAATTTCTTTGAAATTTGATATGAGATAGTATTTACTTTTTTCATGTGAACTTTATACAGTTTATAGATGTAATGGAAAACTAAGTGTTGCTTTATGCCACATTTTTGTGTTACTTAATAGAAACCACTTAATGAAGAAGTTAATGATTTTATATATTGAACTACCCGAAGAGTACTGAAATGTGTGCTCTTGTTTTCAAAGCACTTCAAGCTTTCATTGTTTCTGTGGAGGCAAGTTGAGGGTGGGTGGAGAATGGTGGTAGGGAGATATATTTGTACAATTCTGATGCGTGCTGGCATAACTAATTTTTGCTCTAAGTTTTCAGAGCTTGATTAAGTATATATTGTGTTTTTTTTCCCCTGAAGCCTTTTTAAGAGATTATAAGCAGTGTGTATGGGCAACCATTGACTTGTATTTAACAGGAAATTTATATTTACCAGGAAAGTAATTCAGTTAAAGGCTTAAGAATAACAGTACCATCACTGGACAATTCCATGACCTCCAGCCTCCTGGTTTCCCTTCCCTCCCTGGCTGCCATGTTGGTGTTTCTCGGGGCTCTGTCCTTTGCTTGTCTGTTCTCTTCATTCTTCATGGACAAGCCTCTTGTTTTCACCAGCTTCCCTGCTGTGTCCTAGGTGTGCGTGACTCCCATACCTATAAATTGATTCCAGGGCTGTGTCCTCGAAGAGCCGGACCACAGTAGCCCTTCGACACAGACCCTTCACTGTTCCTTAGACATCTCCCGCTCAGCAGATTGCAGCTGCCTCAACATCTCTACTCAGATCTACTCAGATCTACTCCTACCAGCCTGTTATCCTGTGTGATCCTCATGCCACCTCTGGGTGGAAAGGGCTGGAGGAGGTATCAGTCCTGGCCTGTGGAATGTGAGATTTACCAGGAGCAGAGTGCTGGCTGTAGTCTCTATTTTGCATGCTGTCTCTGTTGCTTTAGGTTTTGCTCATTGTATGAGTTGGAGTTTCAGGGTAAGTATGAGAAGAGAACCTAGACTCTGCAGTTGCATTCTGCAGTCCAGTCTCCCTTGTGCTGTTACTGCTTTTTCTCTCACAGCTTCAGCCAGGGAAGTGGTACCTTGACCATCCCCCAGTCAGGGGCTGGTAGGTGGGAATTCCCCCCCACCCCCTGGATTCCAGCCCAGATGGCTCCAGCTGTGCTCACTCCCAACAGGGTTACTAGGAACCGGGAAGGTCAAGTGTCCAGGTGGACAGTTCTTTTCGTAGGTTCTCTTTACTATAGTCTCTTCACCATAGGTCTTTATGAATTTGTTTTGGATTTTTATTTAATATTCATTCCTTTGCAAAGTACACATGTTATTTGATTCAAGTTGACAAAGTTAGTTTGTGAAAGATGCTAACCTGATGTCTTCTGTCCGTGCCCCATAAGGCTCTGCTGAGCAGTTGCTGAGCCCCGAGTGTTGGAAAGCCACTCTGAGAGCCCTGGGCTGCTGTGCGCCAAACTGCCAGCAGGGGGCAGCTTCTGCAGAGAGCTCGGTGCTTCAAAGCTCTCCTGATGTTCTCTTATCTGACAAGCAGGTGTGTAGCTTTTGGTGTCTGAAGTTTATATTTCTGCATTCCTTTTCTGTTTCCTTTGCTATCTGTTTTTTAAACAGTTGGAACATTCAAAATTTATACCTAAAAAGCTGCACTTCTGTGCATTATATTACAGAGCCCTATGTTTTTGTCCGTCACTTGCTTCCTTCCACGCACCCTTTGCCTTTCTCTACACCTCGGAGTCTGTCTTGCTCATCCGTTCAAGAGCAGCCCAGGCCCACGCTGTGGGTGTACCTCCCGTCCCCACCTTACCCCACCCAGTTCTCAACCTCACACCCCTGGCTCCTTTGGTCAGGTTCTTATGCAGCATCCCACAGAGCCCTTGGTTTCATCAATGTTATGTGATGTGGGGGTGCATGACAATGTACTGGAAAGAATGGTTCCTCTGCTTTGGAAAAAGAGTTTGAAACCTGCTGATTTACTTTTCCTATGCAAACACCTTTGCAACTCTTTCAAAACCCGAGCCCTCCATCATAGTCCGCCCTAGTATTCTGCTGAAAGTAGATTCAGTAAGGACTCTTTGACCTGTCATTCTCTTCCAGGTAGTGGAGACTATACAGTGGCTTTCAAACTTTTTTTCTAAGCTTCGGTTATCCACGTTGGACTTTAAAAGCTTTGGTTTATTCTCAAAATGGAGTCCTTACATGGCCGATATGAAAATATTCTTGGGATATCTTGTAACACGGCTGCTTGACTCAGAAATGGCCTGCTTGGCTCAGGACCCATCTGCCAAGAGCAAAACAGGTAATATGCCTTTAGTGCACTGTGGAGCGAGGTGCTCTGACCTCCCATTAGAAGAGACTTGAATAGACACATTAAGAGATTTAAATCTTAGCAATAAAACTATATATCTTAGTGTCAAGAAGAAGAAATAGGAACTATACAGTATAGGCACGAACCCACCTATGTGTCATGCCTACATTCACTCGCACACTGTGCTTGCTTCAGCTTGTCTCTGCCCCTTCTTCATGGGGCAGTACTCGGAGATAGGTGTCAGTCTCCAGCTCTGTCTTCCTTTGTTTATCTCATTTGGGAAAAGTTCTGAATATTTAAACATTTATCTTTTAAAAAATGTATGTATAAAATTATCCATGACGCTGTGTTGCAATAAAAATTCTTCAAGAAATTCCATTGCAGCAAATGAAAACACAAGCATACTTACTTACATGAAATGTGTTGTTTATCAACATAGGTTTGTGAGTATACAGATAATAAGTAGATTTTTTTTTAGTGTCATTAGTGATACTGACAAAGGATGAGTTTGTTTCTTGTCTCTAAAAATTTTGCTTTGTTCTTAGTACTGAGATCCCTGCATTCAGTAATCATCCAGCTCTTTAAGCCATGGATCTTCGTTTTAGAGGACAATGAAAGGTAAATCATTTTTCAGATACTCATATTCCTTTGAAATTTATAAAGTTTAAGTTCTGGTGGTATTTTGGTATAACGGATGCATTCACAGATTTAATTTTTTATTTTTTATGTAGGGCCATATTAAATTTAGAAACTGCTTCCTTATGAGGGAAACTTAAGACATTTTCTGCTTGTGGGATTATTAGTCTGATCAGACTTATTAACTTTGAAGCGAAACTGGACACTCATTTCCAGTTTTTACAAAAAGACGTTGAATGAATTTTAGTACTTAATTTCAGAAAAACAGATGTTGCTCTCCTGAATTAGATGTTGATAATATACTGTAAAATATGAGACTAACTTGATTTTATCCAGTATCTCAGTTATTTATTTTTTGGAACCAGACTGGCTTTTGAATTACTGGATGGGAATGAACCCCTTTTACTGAGCTCTGCGATTAAATGAAAGCATGATGTTATGAGCATTTAAAACAGAGGGGTAGAACTGTTCACATGCAGGGAGTTGCCTTCTGAGTCTTTTTCCCCCTAAAAGCATACAAATAATGCGAGGGGAGCTTGTCAGGAGTTTGTTAAAATTACAACAGTGCTAGATATCACAGTATTTAAGGGGTTTTCACAAATATCAGTCTGTTCCTGGGACTCAGAAAACATGAGTGGCTTGCTCTAGTCCCACCACCAGCGAGGGCCAGATCCAGGAACAGAGCGCAGGACTTCCAACTCCTGTCAGGACTCTTGTTTGAACTCATGCTGCTTCAGGAGCTCGTTGAAGAAAATAGAAAAGGTTCTGGATCTTTGCTAGAGGACTGTCCTTAATCTACAAGCTTCAGGATTCCACGCTCTGAGACTGCTGGTAGACGGTGTTGTTTGCTTATTTCCAGGAAGAATTAATGGGACTTATTTTGATATTGAACTTTCTGGACCTAATTCAGAAACTAAAATGATCCTATAAAGAGTTTTTTTTCTTTGGTTATTTCCAGTCCATTTTTGGCCATCTTTCTGTTACATGGATTTTTAAAAAAAATTTTTTTCCATGTTTAAGGTAGACAAAATTGTTGAAGCCACTCTGAGGCATTTGAAATGTAACCAAGATACACAGGATGTAAATAGGGTATAAAAAGGTGTTAATCTATGTAGATAACACACTTCTGAAACTAAATTGCATTGGAATAAAGGTTTAGAAGGAAAGTAAATAAAAGCGTGTGGTTGATATTATGAGCTACAATTCACCTCCAGGGGTTCACAGCGGTTAAAGTGGTCTGAGTGTGTCTTGGGGCTACATAATACAGTGTCCTGCAGGCCTTAGGCAGTCCCTAGACTCTGGGACCTAGAGTGATTTAATCATGGTGCTTTTCTTTCTAAGCGTGTGCTTCTTTTATTTAAAGCGGCCAACGGCATTACCCCTGGCTGGAGAGTGATGCTGTGGTGGCCTTAAGCATTGTGCAGTTGTTCACGGACTGTATTGACTCCTTGCACGAGAATTTTAAAGGTAGGAGGATGTTATGTTCTGTCTCTGGTTAGTTATCACTCTCTCTAAATCATTCGGTTACTCTTTTGCCTCTCTCTGCTTTTCCTAGTTTGTTTAATCTATTTCAGTTGGGAGGCAGTCATCTTTGACCAAGGAAGGTCACTGATACAGATGGTTGGTGTGAAGTTTGTAACCTCTTACTGTTTGTAAAGCTCTGAGGGGTATCAGCCTTGGAATGTAGGCAGCCATTCTCTTCAGATAGTCTCTGTCCGTCATGGTAAACCTCATTCTACCTACTGTGACTCCAGCTTCTTCTTCGTGTTTTCTTTCTGTGCTTCATTTTGAGTGAATTCTTGAGGACTCTCTTCCAGTTTACTTGGGCTCTCCAGCTGTGTCTAATCTGCTTTAAAAAAAAAAAAACCTTTGAATTTTTTATTTCGCTCTGTAGAAGTCATGTTTGTCTGTTTTTCAAACCTGTCTGCTCCTTTTTGACAGCATCTTATTTCTTTTGTTTAAAATTCTAATTTTTATTTCTTTGAAATGTTTAAACAGACTTTCCTTTATGATCTGTATGCAGTAATAATGATCTGAAGCTACTATTGGAGATGGCTTATGCTACAGTTAGGTGTTCCTTCAGATTCTTGTACTTAGAGGCTTATTTCCTTGTGGAGTTTTAAATTTTGTATTGTGAGCCCATAGTTAGATTTTCTCTGTGGGAATTCTGTAAAGACCGGGCTGAGGGTGTGCCCTCCAGAGGAGATCTGCATTTGTTGCCGACGGGAGTTGTGTAATTCCTTGGCTTGTGGTTTCTCACAGCTGTGCTATAAACGGTCAGACCTCAGACTCACTTGCAGGTGGGCCTCAGTGATCACAGTCAACTTGGTCGCTTCCTCTACTCTGAGTCAAGGTGAAGGTAGAGAAGGTCCCTTTCTTTCCCTGATCTGCTCTTTCAGTGAGGGTACAGTCCTTAGGAGTCTCCTCATGCTGTTAGAACCCCACAGAAGCAGACAGTCCACGGGCAGCCGAGCTTCGATGTCTGTTCAGTACCCGGGTTTCCTGGTCTCTCTTTGCCTCTGGTCCTGCTGCTGGCCCTGTTTTCTTCCACTGAGCATACCTAGCTATGCATTTGCAGAGATATTTTATTTTACCAAGTGCATCTACATGTTTTATACTGGGAGGTTTGTAAAGACATTAGTTCCACCCCCCCCCCCCAAGATTCTTGCAATTGCCTCCTGTTTTTCCTATCTTGTTTTTGTTCCTGCCTGTTAATTTTTGTGAAAGTATTTATATCCTATCATACTCATATTTCCAGACTTTAAAGTGTCATGTTTCAGCCCAACATTCTGATATGTCTGGTCCGGTGTACTTCAACATTATGTGATGGTTTCTTCATAGAAACCTTCCACTCCAGCTATACCGCCTCACCTGCTGTTCCTTGAATGTCCTCGATTCTCCCCTCGCTGCTCTTGCTCAGGCTGATTCCGCTACTGGATGAAGCCTCGGGTCCTTTATATTCTTCTGCACGTGTGTTTATGCTCACGCGTTTCTCTCCCGCCTCTCACTCTTCATAGTGCACCTCTGCACTTTGAGTCCTTGGGGAGTAGACGCCGTGATGGAGCCAAACGTCAGAGATGTATTTGGGGCGGTGGCTGTGAAGATCAGAGGGAGAGGAGCAGGGGTGGGCAAGGAACGCCCTCAGACCCCCATGCAGGTGTAACACCTGGGAGAGGCGAGTGGGAGGGAAGAGCGGTGCGTTTGCCTGCGGTGCAGCTCCGACAAAGGGGCGGCCGGCCCAGCAGCGAATGCCAGGCCGAGATTCCACATCAGCCGTTCTCGCGTCGGGCAGAAGTGGCCAGCTCTGTGCTCAGTTGTTGGCTCCCCCGCAGTGGGTTCTGAAGCAGCCTGCTGGGCACGTTCTGTTTCTGACTAGTGTGCTCTGTGGCTGCCATGTGTCTGTGTCGCACGTGGTCACCGGCTGAACAATATGGTATTCAGTCCTTAAAAACAGATATACATGTGTACAGGAAATTTAGGTTTGCGGAAAAATTGAGCAGAAAGTACACAGAGTTCCCATATTACCCGCCCACCCCTCCCACACACATAACCTTCCCTGCTATGGACATCCCCCACCGGAGTGGTATGCTTGTTAACAGCTGATGGGCCTACACCGACCGTTATCACCCAGGGCTCATAGTTTACGTTATCATTCACTCTTGGTGGTGTACATTCTGTGGATTTCGACAAACGTGTAATGACACATATGCACCATTACACTATCCTACAGAGTGGTTTCATGGCCCGAAGGATCCTCTGTGTTCTGCCTACTCGCCCCTCTCGCCCCACTAATTCCTTGTGGAATTAGAACTAAAAAACCACTGATTTTTTTTTTCTTGTTTCCGTAGTTTTATTAGTTTCTCTAGAATGCCAAATAGTTGAAATCATATATTATGTAGCTTTTCATATCGGCTTCTTTCACTTAGAAATATGTATTTAAGTTCCTTCAAGTCTTTTCATGGCTTGGTAGCTCACTCCTTTTAGCGCTGAACAATATTCCATTGTCTAAATACACCTCATCCAGCATTTTTTTTTAGAGAAAGTGCGTGGGGGGTTAGGGGAGGGGCAGAGGGAGAGAGACAATCCCAAGCAGGCTCCCCACCCAGCACGGAGCCCGACTTTGGGGCTCGATCTCATGGTCCTGCGATCATGACCTGAGCCGAAATAAGAGTTGGTTGCGTAACCCACTGAGCTACCCAGGCAGCCCATCATCCAGTATTTTTGATTGCTCTTTTACATACATGCCTGATCTCTTTTAAAACATTTTTTTGACTGAACTGTAAGATGTAAACTCTAGGTACAGAAACATCATTCTTTTTATCCCCCACAAAACTTAAGCAGTGCCATAATCTCAGTGTCTATTTGATGAGTATTGGTAACATACAATACCCTAATAGTACTCACTTTTTTTTGGAAAGATAAACTTCTAGCTGCTGCTTATCATCATCAAAAATATTTGAGCAGCAAATTATAGTCACAAAGGCACTATATATATTTTAGTTTAGTTTAGTTTGGTTTATTTTATTTTAAGCAGGCTCTGTGCCCAGCATAGAGCCCAACATGGGGCTTGAGCTCACCACCCTGAGCTCAAACACCTGAGCTGAGATCAAGAGTCAGGTGTTTAACCAACCGAGCCACCCCAACTGCCCATATCTGTTTAGTTTCTTAGTATGGGGGACAAGCACTGTTTCAGGCTCTTGCCTGTGTATATAAAATAAGAAAGTAGTTTGGGAACGGGAGGTTTCATGGCTAACATCAGGAATTGGTAGCTGAGTTCAAAGTGAGGAAACAGAACTATGCAAAGCAGGAAGAAGTATTTTATTGTGGCCATTCAGTGAGATCTTCTGATCCAGCTCTCTCCTTTTATTCACGAGAAAATGAAGATCTGGAAAGCAAAATGAATGTATCTGAGCTCACAGAACTTATGTGTGTCTGGGCTGGAACTAGAAACTAAGTCTTGTCCTAAGAGATTACCTTTTAGACATCTACCTACATATCCATCCTTATTTAAACGAAACTATCTTTTATTCATATTTAAATAAATGCTACCTTTACCTTGTCTTAAAAGGTTAAAAACAGGTTGATATTTCATGTTGTGGAATAAAGTAAGGACTGAATCAAGGGCACAGGGATGTTGGAAATGATAAATCGATTGGTACCATGGGTTGATGCTCATTGGTCATTTTTCAAAAGCCACTACTAAGAACCACCATTAGGTTTCTGTTGTTGTGGGTGGCCAGCTCTCTCTTCTTTGACTACATTCATTCCTTTGCATAGAACCAGAACATCTGAAAAGCTTTGTTTTAGACCAGATGCCCCTTACATTGGCATTCGCTTTTGCGGCCCCTGAGGTACTTGATACTTGTGACGGTAATACTGAGCGATCTATGTCGCAGAGGAGTATTGTTTCAGAATAACTTAGCTGAGTGACAGTTAATCGTCTGGTTGTACTGCACCAAGGGTTACGTTTAGTCATGTGCAGCGTTTCCTTTTGAGCGCTGTTGGATTCCTCCAGGGCACCAGCTGAGTAAGTGCTCCATGCTGGTGACCGCGTATTTGCTGAGGGCAGCCGACTGGAGGGAGGCCTAGAAGTGGTTGGGGTTGTGCGAGTGTATTTGAGGTAAAAAGCCGTATCACTAGAAGTTTTAAAGAAAAACTGTTTGCCCCTGCTGTCTCCCACCTACCAGCTACTCATTCCATTTTCCCAAGAAAGTAATTATAGTACGGGTCTTTGCTGTTAATTTGCTGTCCGTGGTTTTTTTTTCCTGGCACATGAAAATCCTTGAAATTTGGTACTTATTGAGAACCCTGGGCTTTAGACTTTTAGTTTAAATTTTTGTTTCGTGTTTGTTTGTGTGTTTTTAAAGATAACCCAGGAGGGCTTCAGTTGTGTTTTCTGTTTGAATTTTAGATAAGCTGCTGCCAGGTGAGGAAGGAGCCCTTCGGCTACACCTCATGCATTATTGCGAAGTGTGCACGGCACCCAGAATGCCCGAGTTCATTCTGTACGCCTTCCATAGTGCCTACCGGAGACTGCCGTGGAGGGACCTGCACCCCGACCAGATGCTCATGGAGGCCTTCTTCAAAGTAAGCCCCTGCTCTCCGTGTCACGGTCTGGCTTCTAGGGAGCAGCCCGCTCGCTGTGGTTCTTGGGCACGGCTGCAGCGGCTGCCAGAGTGGACTGTGCCAGCATTCTGTGTTGCCCGAACGGTGCTTGTGAGAAGCAGCATTGCATGGAAATCCTTTCGCTGCGGGAGTAGGTGCCTAGAAGACATTTGGAGGGCCGTTTTTAAACCCAAGGAAAAATTTTGGCTGTCACCCCTGGACTTTCGTAAATATTATTGTATGAGTACATAGTTTCATGACTTTGTCATGCTCAGTCTTGGTGTCTCTGGGTTTGCACCTTTTTCTAGGACAGTATCGTCAGGCTTACATGTTGTTAAATGTTCTATTAAAGCAAAATGTAATTGGGACTCAAGCCATTAGTTTCTTTAAGCGGTTACATAGGGAATAATGCTGTGGGAGTTAGAAGTGCATCATAACAACCAATGATGCGTCATAATCAGATAAAGACCTGGAATGACTTAGAAAAATTGCTAATATGTGTGTGAGTCTTAGCAGTAGAAGCAGTAGTTGCAAAGGACAGCCCCAGTAGTGTCACTTACGTAGTGCCTGGCATTTTTGTTGTTTTGTTGTTACGTTTCCATTTCAAAAAACCCATTATCATCTTGTCTTAGCTTTTTATAGTCATTTCAGTTTATTTATTCAGAGTCACCAGTTCTTTTGTGTTTACTCTTCACTCGACGTCACATTGATGACTGCGACACCATAAGGGCTTTAATTCCCGCAGGTCCACGGTGGTCTCTGACAGTCTGTGACATGGACTGCAGTCTGCCAGCGCTGTCCGTGGAGAGCACCCAGGGCTGCGCTTGTTGGCCGCTCCTCCATAGCCACGCTCCAGGGAAAGCCCAGGACAGCTGTCTCAGAAATAAAAGCTTAGGAATGATTTTATAGCCAGGTTTAGTATATGAGATAGGTCCTGAGTAGATATTTAGCACCAGTATGAACATGGAAGAGAACGTTTGTTTAACGAGCTGTAGGATAGCTTTAAGTAAGCGGGTGGCCTCAGCTTACTCAGTGACAGATGAAATGGGAGCACGGCCCGTAAGGGTTGCTGTAGACTCAGTGCCTCTAGGAATTGTAGTCTAATGAGAGATGATGCTGACATGGCCGGAAACAGGAAGCCTTTCAGTTCCGTGTGTCTTGCTTGAGTAAGAAGGGATGTGTTTTGAGGGGTTTGGAGTGAGGATAGAGAACAGGTGATAAAGGAGGATGAGGGATCATTTTCTGAAAGGGAAACGAAGAAGCAGTTAGCATGATATAGTGATGGTAGTCACAGGAGGGCATGAATCATCACCAGATTGCATTGACTGTGATTTTATAAATGGAGTAGAGCTTTTTAATCTTCCTTTTAAATAGAAAAATTTATAGCTAGCCATGTTTTATTTTAAACAGACTGTTGAAATGGGCTAATAAGAGGTAATTCCGACATTGATTATATACTGTAAAATACATTTACCACCCCCCCAAACAATCCCTAATATATTTTAAATATATTAGAAACAGGATTTAATTAAACATTATGCAGTCATCAAAAATCATAAAGGCTAATGATGTGGAGACATTTTTATAACGTAACATTATACCAAAAGGCAGTATAAAAATTACATATGATGATATAGTGGGTCTCAAAGTATGGTCCTAGGACCAGCAGCATCTGCCCCAGCTGGGAGCTTGTTAGAAATCCAAATTCCTGCTCTCACCCTAGATGTAGGAAATATAACATTCTGGGGGTGGCGTCCCACAGTCTGTGTTTCAGTGAGTCCTCCAGGTGGTTCTGATGCACGATCAGCTTTGGGAGCTACTGACTAGTAGATCTCAACCTTTGTTCTGTCCTAGCCCATCTGAGGACTGTGATAGACTCCCCTGAGCATTGGTGACTGACTGTGGCAGGGATTTGCCTCCCTGGTTAAAGCTAGGGAAGGTCATTCCTCTCCTGTTTAGAATTAGTGGAATATAAATAATGAACTCTTAGCAAGCTGAAAAATGTACGCATTCACTGAGCATGGAAGAAAAAAATATTACAAATATTAAGTCTAAATCTTTGTGGAGAAGGATTCATAGATGATTTTTATAGTCTGGGAAAAAAGTTATTTTTAAATTTGGAAGCATTGATTTATACACATTTTTAAGAACACAGGCAGTTTAAAGGAAAACATTGATTTTGATTCATTTCTCTTTAAGGTGGAACGAGGAAGCCCCAAGAGCTGCTTCTTATTTTTAGGGTCTGTCCTGTGTGAAGTCAACTGGGTCAGTGTGCTCTCTGATGCCTGGAGCCCCAGCCCCCGCCCAGAGACCCGGGGCATGATTGTCTGCCTCCTTTTCATGATGATTTTATTGGCAAAGGAAGATCAGCTGGTAGACCAAGCAGTAAGTTTGGAGAGCCTGTGATGAAGACTTGGCAAGGCTTCCTAGGTCCTCACTCCCTACGAGGTTGTAGCTTTTCATTTGTTTCCCTAACACCTCTGTTAGTGTGAATATCTGCCTGGCATATGGGATGTGCCTTCAACTGGTGCCCGATTTTCTGGGATCGTTCATAATCTGATTCTGGGTTATGAAGGGAAGCACACTGAGTTAGAGTATACAAGTCAATTTTATTTTACCTCTCATTAATTGCTAGTTCTACCACTAGATCTGAGACTTCCTTTGAAGATTGGGTTCTGACTACTTACAGATTTTAAAGTTCATGTGTTTTTGCCAAGACCTCGGTTATTCCTTTCAACAGTATTTCTAGCTTCAGTAAATACTTACTTGACATCTTAACTGTTCAGTGCTTATCATAGGCCATCTTAGTGATCCTTCTGTAGACCAGAGACACGTATTTTGGGGCAACTGAGAACTCGGAAACTAAAGGAATATGTGTTTTATTTTTAGGATTCACCTCTCCTGAACCTCCTCGGACAAACAAGCTCACTCTCGTGGCATCTCGTGGATACCGTGTCATACCAGAGCGTGCTCAGTTATTTCAGCAGCCATTACCAGCCAGCCATCATCCTGGCAAAGGAATCTTCTGCGGAATTAATCATGAAGCTCCTAAGAGTGTCTGCAGGCCTTTCCATTCCTACTGACAGCCAGAAACATCTCGTAAGTTGAGCGGGTGCTTTCAAAGGCAGAGCGTTCTTCAGGGTTGTGGTAGTGGAGGTGCTACTAAGCACAGTGTCAAACCCTGTGACGGCTCAGTTGGAAAAGTTAGAGGCTGTGTACCATTGTGTACTCCTATTTTGTCCTCTCTGATCTTTTAGTTTTAGTTATCTCTCGTGGTAAACCTTCACTTACTAGCAGTACCACGTGCTAATGAGAGGTCAGAAGGATTGAGGGCGGCAGCTGTTGTGGGTTTCGAGATCTGGTTGTCATTGGCAGCAGAATGGCCTCAAAGTTATGAGCATGAGTTTGAAGTCTGACAAACTCCGGTCCCCAGCTCACTACCATTCTGACATTGGTTTTCTCATCTGAATTGGAAATAATACTTTGCCTCAAAGTGTTGTTGTGAGAATTAAGTTAGGTGATGAACATAAAAGTTTTTGGAAAAGTTGCTGGCAAGTAATTAGTGTGTAGTTAATGTTGCTTTTGATATAGTGAAAAAGGAAGATTGTTCTGGAATTTGGGAGAATGTGGGTTCTGGTGTAAGTATTACCACAGATTGGCATATCTCTAGACACAGGGCCCTTAGACACACACCTGTCTTCACATGGCCTCCTGCTCTGTCCTCGCCTCTCCCTCCCAAAGCATTCAGAGCAGTGACATGCTTCCAGAGAATACTCAGTTAACACTGCTCGCATGGATTCATATGAATGCTCCTTTTCTTGTTTGTCAGGATGCAGTTCCAAAGTGCCGAGCCTTCACTCATCAGATGGTTCAGTTCCTCAGCTCCCTGGAACAAAATGGAAAAATCACCTTAGCAGTCCTAGAAAAGGAGATGTCTAAGCTCTTGGATGATATCATCGTCTTTAACCCACCTGGTGAGTGGCCACGGGCAGTCATGTCTTCATTCAGTGGGTGAGTCCCTGCTGCGTGAGGCCTAGTGAGAGCAGGGGGCTGGGCAGGACACTTTCAGTCTTATTCCCAGAGAAGTGGTGCTCGGAGAGAGGACGGGCTCCCAGGGACACTGTCATCTCAGCACCGGGGGAGGCACAAATGCTAAGAACTTGAGGAGGGGATGACATTGTCGGATGCTGGTGTGAGATTAACAGGACTGAGGGCTAAACTAGACGGCTGGATTTAATAAGTAGGAGGGCACCAGCTGGTGAGCCGCATTCCGCGATGCTTTCGTTCTTCGCTGGGAGAGCCCTTCAGAATGTCCTGTAGATGTGTAATGAAACCGTGTGTGGAGAACTCATGCTCCCATAGTTTGGTGGGCTGGGTATCCTGACTGCTTCTGCTGAAAACAACTAAGAAAGCTGGACAAAATGCTTTTAAGAAACCAACAATGAAACTTGTCATGAGGTGGAAAATCTTAGAAGTCAGAAGCGAAGTGAAAGGAGGAACCCGTAAAGGTAGATGGAGGGCTGGGGCTGGCTTCCGCCTTGAAGGCTTTTATGGAACTCTCTTAGACTGGGGTGGGGGTGGGGGTGGGGCGCTAGAGCCCAGGGTCTTCCGGAGATGGGGACCTAAAAGGAGCTCATATTTATCACCCACAGGATGACATCTTCAGTGTCAGGATGAGGCAGAGATAAACCTGCCTCTGGGAGAGGAAAGCAAATACAGTGATCTGTTTGACCTGGGTGTTGGGTCAGATGTCTGTGTGGTGGGGAAAGAGCTACCTCTTTTGAAAATTAGTAGGCGTAAGTTGACCCTCATGTGGATTTGAAATATTAATTCCTACTACCTAGACTGTCCAGAGAAAAATCCGTCAACCTGGGAACTGAGTACAAGTTGTTCTGGGTTGGCAATGCCATTAGATGCCCGGTGGAAAGCACGCACAGGGCCATGTTGGAGAAACCTGTCTTCAGCTCTGGCCTCAGAGTTCCAAGGAATATGAACTCAGTAAAAAAAGAAAAAAAAAACCGTAAAGCATATAAGGAAACAAGGCTCCACAAGCAAGTCAGCAGAGAACGACTTAAGATATTGGAATAATTAGCACAGTAAACAAAAAAGTATTTTTATCTATTTGATGAAATAAGAGAGATTTGAAAATGTCCGTAGGAGCAAGAAATTATAGAACTACACAGCTTTGAGAGAGAATCCAATATTCTAGAAATGTAAAATATAACACTTGTAATAAAAACTTAATGGGTAAGTTTAAGAGCAGGTTCAACTCATCTGAAGAGAAGATTAGTGTACTGGAGAATACATATGAAGACAGTGTTCAGAACGTAGAACAGACGGAGAAAGAACGTGGAAGCGAGGTTAGAGGGCCTTGGGGACAGGCCGGGAAGATGGAACATACATGCAGTCGTCCCGTCGGAATTCCCAGAGAGGACAGGCAGAAGTGGGGGAGCCAGTAATAGCCAGAGAGACAGCAGGGCTGAGAATTTTCCAGGGCCGATGAACACGACACTCCTTAGATTCAGTGAGCCCAGCAAATCCTAAGCAGGACAGAGAAATTCTCATATCTGCACACTGTCACACTGTGGTGACGCTGCACGAGCGTCAGGGATAAAGGAAACAACTTTCACGTTCAGGGAGGAGGGGCGGACGGACGGACACCTACAAAGGAACAACATTTGCACTGACTACCGACTTCGCAGTCTAACAAAGAAAGCTAAGACAGTGGAACAACTTCGGTGTGCTGTGAGGAGATGACTTGTAACCTGGAGCTGTAAACTAAGAGAAACCATCTTTCAAGGATGAGGGTGATAGAAAGATATTTTCATTGAAAACTGACAGTGTTTGTCCTACGACATCACTGAAGGAAATCCTAAAGCACGTTCTTTAGGTAGAAGTAGAGTGATCACAAGTAAAAAGGCTTGGATTATAAACAGGAAGTGTAAACAGAGAAAGTGGTAAAATGTTAGGCACATATGGAAAACTATAGTAATTATGCATATAGGGTTTTAAAAAGCAAAAGAAACTATATGACTACAAGTATATATAAGTTAGGAAGGAGGTTGAGTTAAAAGCATTCTAAAGTTTTAGTATTTTTGAGAGGGCCAATAAATTGATCAAATTTACATCTTGATAAAATGTGAATGTTGAAATTGCTAAGAAATTCACTAAAAGAATAGAAATAAAATGTATAATTTCCAAGTTAGTGGAGGGAGATAAAAAGAAATGGCCAAAATGCATTCAGTCCAAAGAAGGCAAGAAAAGCTTGGAGAAGGTGAGAAAAATAACCAAAATAAGATGGTAAAATTTAAGTACATCAGTAAATGTAAATGGACTGATACTCAGCTTTAAAGACAAAGTTTGTCAGACTGGATTAATCATGAACAACATCCAGCTTTAAGCTGTTTCTAAAAAGTACATATAGAGCATAGAATATAGAAAGCTTTCTATAAGGCAATCGTATCAGGCCATTATTAAAATAGAAAGCTGGTGTAGTAGATTAATATTGGACAGATAGGACTGTGAGTCAGAAAGCATCACGGAGCAGATGATCTCTAGGGTGTTTTCCTGCTTTGAAGTTCCATGACAAAAAAATAAATAAAAGCATTAGGGATAAAGAGAGTCTTTGGAAATTGATAGAAGGTTTAATTCACCAGCAGGATATAATAATGATAAATGTATTTGTACCTAATAACACAGTAGCAACAGCAAATACCTGAGGTGAAAACTGACAAAATTAGGAAGAGAAAAGTCAAATTCACTCACAGTAAGAGATTTTGCCATACATCTCACAGTAATTAATGAAGTCAAAGGAGAATCAGTAAGGCTTTAGGAAGTCTGAAGGGCCCCGCTGGTTATAATGCACATGTGGACAAGGGTTTGCCCTGGACATGCGGAACTCTCACAGTGTGAGTCCCCCACACAATGGGTAAGGAACCTCACCGTGGTTCAGCTTAAAGCCAGTCTCCACCAATCCCAAAGGACTGGTGTGCAACAGACCACACGTGGTCTAACCACACCGTGCAGTGAACTTAGGAATCAGTAACAAAATATAACCATACCCTGGAAATCAAGAAACAGACTTTTAAGTAACAGATGATGGCCAAAGAAACAATCATAATAGAAATTTAGAAGATTTGGAACTGGATAAAAAACCAGAATGCATCCAAACTTGTGGGGTGCAGCTAAAGTGGCACTTAGTTTCTTGGCCTTCAGTGCTTACATTAAAATTTTTAAAAGATGAAGGTTATAAGATAAGAATTCAGCTTAAGAAGTTATAAAAAGAATAGCAAAATACAACCAAAGACTGTAGAAAGAAAGAGATAATAATCCAGAGAAGGTAAGTAGGAAGAGAGTGAGTGTGAAGAACAATGAAAGTGGCAGATAAATGTGTAGGCGAATCTACGTGAAATGTGACTAAGACAATAGTAATAGTAATGCCTCCGGGGGTTAAGGCCCCAGCAGGGGGAGCTGGTAGGAGTTAGAATGTTACAGAGCCCTTGCACTGTCTCAGAGCCAGTAAACATCAGACTTTGAAAAGTCAAGAGTGCGCGTGTAATTGGTAAGGCAGCCACTGTAAGAATGTTGGAACAGTGTTTAGCTTCCAGACCAAAAGAGAAAAAGTAGAATAAGAAATAATGAAGTAAAAGAGAGAAAAAGGGATGTCGAATTGGAGGAATAAATGGAAAGTATATTGTAAGATCGCAGATTTAGACCCAGTTACATCAGTAATTACATTAAATATGAGTGACTAAAATTATCACACTGGATAATTATCACACTGGTTAAAGGAAAAAAAGAAAGATAAAGAAGGGAGAAAAAGACAACCCAGTAGAAAAAATGAGCAAGAACCTTGAATTGACGTTCTACAAAAGAAGGTTCTACAAAAATGACCAGTGTATTTACGGAAAGGTGCTAACCATGTTAATAATCAGGGAAATGCCAATTAAAACCTTAGTGACAGATGATGACACACCCACCAGAATGAGTAAGGTAAGAAGGTTTCGATACAGAGTTGGTGAGTATATGGGTCAGTGTAATTCACGTACTGCTGATCACAGAGGAAATTGGTACAACCATTTTTAAAAGTGTGGCATCCATCATCTACTGTTTGCATATCCTATGACTCAGAATTCTGCTCCTTGGAGTATTCTAGAAGAAATGCACCTGTGCCCTGGGAAACGTGAGCAGTGTCTGTAGTTATGCATCTGAGGGGGTCCAAAACTGGAAACAACCCATGTGTTCAGTAGAAAGGATGAATTATTGTTGTATATTCGTAAAATAGAATACAGCAGTGAAAACCTGCCACCACATGGATGAATCCCACGAACGTTTTAATGTTTACTTAAATACTGTTTGAAAATAGGCAGCTATAGTATTTAGGGACGCGTAGCAATTGAAAGCTAGTGTCACTGAGTTGGAATTGGTGAACAAAAAATCAGCTGAAATTTCTTGACCATATCTGCAATATAGCTTTACCACACAGGGTATATAGTATGTTAGTTAAAAAGCAGATTCTGGAACCAGACTGCATGGGTTTTCTACCTGCTAACTGTGTGATCTTGGACTTCATCTGCAAAATGGGGATAATAGTCGTACCTGTTTCATATGGATATTGTAAGCGTGGAATGAGCTAGCGCACCTGACCTTTTAGCATCAGCCCCTCTAGCCAGTAACGTCCCGTCAATGTTAAAGGAAAAAAAGAAAGAAAAATTAGCAGGCAATACCGGAGAAATGGTTTTAGAGTTAATCAAATGTGTTTAGGCCGTGAAGGTCAGATAATAGCTGGCCAAGCACAGGAGAGGAGGGTGTTCTAGAAAGATCTTCATCAGAAGAGTGATAGGATCAGATCTGGTTTTTAAGAAAACATTCGTTGGTTGTGTTGATGCATAGGGAAAGGAGAGGGTGGGATCTATTAGGAGGCTTGCTATAGGAGATTTTTGTTCTAGGAGTCATGGTTAAATTAGGCACATTATTAAAATTACAATTGCTTTTGAGCTGAAATTCAGAGATAAGGCCTTAGAGAAGAATGCCTGTACCCATAGGAATGCGTGACAAAATATGCACTCAGACACATGCGTTGTTGAACTTACATCTAGAACTTTGGTTTCTGAAGTCCTTGCTTTGATTGTAAGTAGGTCTTAGAGTAACATTAAGTTAGAGTTCATTGAACGCTTGCAGGTGGACAAGTTTGATTTGATAGGTGTGGGGAGTAAGACCCAGAGTCCCCTGCTCTCACTGATGTGAATACGAAAGTCTTGTGGTGACAAAGCCCCACTTCTATTCCATTAAAACATTTTACCTAGCTCAGGAGAGCGAGAAGTAGTTGGCAAAAACTATAGCCTGTTGACGAATTTTCTCCACAAACTCCTGGTGAAAAAGGTTTTCTGTTTTGGGATGTAAGGAAGGAATCCACCTCAGTAACCTGCCCGTTTGCAGGTGTTTTGTACAATGAATTTGCTTTTTCTTACATGCTGTGTGCTCTTTTCATCTCTCAATTTTTTTGAAAGACCCATTTAAATTTTCGGTCTGTCCACTTTTCTTATTTTAAAGAAACAATGAAATAGAGCTGTTTTTAAGTTAAGCTCTTTTTTTTTTTTTTTTAAGATTTTACTTATTTATTTGACAGAGAGAGAGACAGCCAGCGAGAGAGGGAACACAAGCAGGGGGAGTGGGAGAGGAAGAAGCAGGCTGGCTCATAGCGGAGGAGCCTGATGTGGGGCTCGAACCCATAATGCTGGGATCACGCCCTGAGCCGAAGGCAGACGCGTAACCACTGTGCCACCCAGGCGCCCCTAAGTTAAGCTCTTTTAAGAAGGCTTAAAGGTGTTTCTTTTCCTTTTATGTTTTAAGTAATAACCTCTATTCTGGTAAATCATTCCAGAATATTGACAGCTTTGGCAGTGGTGAGGGTGAAGGTATTTTTTGTAGTCAGTTTACCAGGTGACTTCTGAGATCTATGTATTTGGTTTTCCAGATGAGCAAAGTTTGGAAGCTAAAGTCTTTAAGCACGTTCTGTTAAATAATTTAGTCTTTCACAGCCAGCTTGATACATCTCTTTATTAAAGTATTGCTCGGCCACCTGCTGTAACCAGGGGTCTCTCAGTGGTTCCTACTGTGCCCTTACAAAGTACTGATGTGCTGCATCCTGTCCTTAACAGCTAAGCACCATCCAGAGTATTCGTTCTGGTCCTTCAGGTTCAGCCAGTAGAATCATAAAATGGGCGCGGAGTGCAGCCGAGGTTGCCCACATTCTGTCACTGTTCTGGCAGTCTCTCACGGTGTGTGTGTGTGTGTGTGTGTTCCCCCGCAGACATGGACAGCCAGACCCGCCACATGGCCCTCAGCAGCCTCTTTATGGAAGTCTTAATGATGATGAACAATGCGACTCTTCCCACGGCAGAGTTCCTCCGGGGCAGTGTCCGGACCTGGATTGGGCAGAAAGTGCACGGGCTGGCGGTCCTGCCCCTCTTAACAGCAGCCTGTCAGAGCCTGGCTTCCGTCCGCCACATGGCTGAGATCACGGAAGCCTGCGTCACTGCCTACTTCAAAGAAGGTGCGCAGCTCTCTTTAGGCTGGTCCTTTCCAGGGGAGAGTGAAGCTTTGTCAGAAGGAGGTACCTTTCCAGACCCTCCCCAATGGGTGATTGCCCCGCTCAGATTTCCTTGGTAATGTAGCTCATACTTCAGGGTGTACCTTGTTTGCAAAGATCTGCAGTTAGCAGGAGAGCCTATGGCCCGTGTCTGTCAGTACAACCATGTTTCCGTGGAGGGAACCGCTAATGCATTTTACCGTGGTTTTGGACGTCAGACTGGCCCTTCTATGGTAGGCACATTGTGTACATCACAGGCCTAGCCATGCTCTTCAGAACAAGTGTTATAACCAGAATCTTTATAGGAAGACCCACTATGTTATTTTTCTCCATTTTTGTCACTTGTTAAAATGAGTTTTCATGTAAGTCTTTTATTGTTTTTTTGTCAATATTAGAAAGAGGTCAATCCCCACCCCACCCCCACCTTTTAAAAACCTTTCTTATTCCCTAACCTCCCTCTAAACTCTGATTCTGGAAACAACGTGGTCTGATTAAAAAGAATGGCTTGGATTAGCGTTACTCAACTCTGATACCTAGATACACATCGTTGTCCACACAAGAGGAGAGAAAGAAGGGTGTTAGAGCAAGAATGCCAGGAGGTGCCCGTAACCTGCTCCTTCCCTTTCTTGGCAATCCATGACCTGTCCCCGTGTGCCCCCATGGAAGGTGCTGTGCACTTCACCGTCTCCCCACCATCATTCCCCCCAAAGACTTGAGAACCGTTAGGATAACACTCTGCTTCAAATTCATTCATGTTACAAAATCAAGACAAATTTTTTTTCAATTTCCATTGAGGTATGAATCCAACTAAGCTTTCAAAAGGAGAAATACTTCAGTTGGCTAGAATAATAATAATTTTCCTTGGAAAAGCATAAATTTTCATAACATACTTAAAAGGTATTAGATGAAGTTAAGACCCTTAGATGACTGGACAGGCAGTGTCTACCTGCGATTTTAACGACCATGAAACGAGGAGAAGGGTGAGTCTGAGAGCACAGTCCTCAGTCCTGACTTTGGCCCCCCAACAGTGGCTAGCAGGGGCACAGGCATTCAGCGTGCGGGCTTTCCAGGCTGAGCCGCTGGGCACGTTTCCCTTGGGTGGCCTCCGGGGCCCACGTGCACTTGACATGAAGCTAAACTGGAAAGATACATGGCAGCAGTGAAACCATTTGATTCCTGATTTTATCTTGCTGTCTTTTCTTGGTGCTCTTTTCTTAGGTTCCCTCAATCAGAATTTCGGATGGGGCCCCATTCTGGTGTCCCTTCAAGTTCCTGAGCTCACCATAGAAGAATTTCTGCAGGAGTGCCTGGCCCTCGGCAGTTACCTGACTCTCTATGTCTACTTGCTTCAGTGTCTAAATAGCGAACAGACTCTCAGGAACGAAATGAAAGTGCTGCTCATCTTAAGCAAGTGGTTGGAACAGGTCTATCCCAGGTTCGTTGGCCCCGTGGCTGCTCTGTCACACTCACTGTATTAGTACTATCATCTGTTAGCCTAAGCTTTGAAAGTACTAAATGTCCCCTATCCTTGAGACTCAAATGTGGACTTTCGGGTCAATGGGAGCGGAAGGAACCCACTTGTAATTCTGTTTTCCTCCTGGGCCCCCCCAGCTCCACGCAGGAAGAGGCCAAGCTGTTTTTGTGGTGGCACCAGGCCCTGCAGCTGTCCCTGATGCAGACGGAGCAGAGGGATTCGGTCTTGATAGAATCTGTCGTTCGAATTCTGCTCATGCTTCAGGGCAGGCTGAGCCTGCTGGCCGAGGAGAGGCTCAGCTCTGGGATTCTGGGGGCAATTGGTCTGGGCCGGAAGTCGCCCCTGTCGAACAGGTAAGGAAGCACCTGCCACTGCTCTTCTAAATGGGCCTCAGCATCTGCTCCTATTTAGGGAACTAAGTTTTTGACTTAAGGGCTAGGGTTCCACCATAGATTAAAGGGGAAAAAAATCAACACCTGGTTATGTCTTTATATTTTAAAAAACATGCTTATTTTTTTCTCATTTTAAAACAACTTTGTTTTCATGTTTAAGGAATGTTTTCTTAGTAGTATCTCTTGTTGTATTTTGACTCTGTAACTTGACCACACTGCTGATTTCTGTCTGGTTTTGAGCCAGTGACAGTGTGCAAGGTTAGGGTAAATACCCCAGTTAGCTGCTTCACTGCATACTTCGTCAGGGCCGTCCAGGCCCCACGAGGCACTCAGTCTCCTAGAACTATAAGTCAAGATGAGTTAAAGTTAACTGATAAGAAGGATAAGTAATGAGAAACAAGTCTTAAGTTTTTTTTGCTAAAAAATTCCAAGGCATGAAAAAATTTGCCACTAGCCTCCCATTTTATCTTACTTTATTTGCATAATGGTTTTCTTTCCAAGCCCTTATCAGTGTTGAAAAAGAGTTCTCCTACCATTCTCCTGTCAGCATTCTTGTGGAATAGCCCCCATCCTTTTGTTGCAACTTTAGCGAATCACTCAGTCCAAACTGGTTCACGTCATGTTTCTTTGTTTGTGATGGAATTTAGGAGGACTATGTGATTTTGATTCGACTTAAATTGTGGTAGACTACACATAACATAAAATGTATTACGGCAACTCTTTAAAAATGTGCAATTCAATAGCATTTAGTACATACACAGTGTTGTTGCAGCCATCAGCACTGCCTCCTTCCAGAATGGTTCCGTCACCTCAACAGGAAATCCTATACTCATGAAATAGTTACTCCCTAGACCCCTGGCGCCTGCGTCTCTGGCAGCCACTAACTGACTTTCCGACTTAATTATATCTGTTCTGGACATCTCAATAAATGGAATCATATAGTATGTGGCCTCGTGTCTGGCTTCTGTGACTTAGCATGAAGTTTCAAGACCCACCCACGTTTTATCATGTATGCGGTCCTCACTCCTTTTAATGGCTGAGTCATATTCCGCTGCATGATATCCCACATTTTGTTTATCCATTCATCAGTTGATAGGCATTTGGGCCATTTACACTTTTTGGCTGTTGTGAATAGTGCCGCTATGAAATTTGTTTACAGATTTTTGTTAGAACACCCGTTTTCCGTTCTTTTGGGTATATGCCCAGGAGTGGAATTGCTGGGTCATATGGTCACTCTGTTACTGAGAACTGCCAAAACCTATTTTCCTGCACCGTCTCGCACATTCATACCAACAATGTCTGAGAGTTCCGATTATTCTGCATGTTTACAACACTTTCATTCTTGAGTCTGAATGTTGCTTATGTTGTTGGGGCAGTGATAATGGAAGATTAATGCTCCTTCTTGATCTTTTTTAAGATTTTTCCTGAAAGAGCTAACAGCAACATTAGGTCTGAAATGTGTTTATCTTGTTTTTAAAGAGAAAATGTGGTATTTATTTTAAAATACTTACTTTAATAGTCTTTTACTTCTGACCTCTCCCTGGCACCTAAGGTTCCGCGTGGTCGCTCGAGGCATGGCCGCCTTCCTTTCAGTTCAGGTTCCTTCCGAGGATCAGATCCGTTTGAAGCCTGGCACGGAATTACATCTGACCCCAAAAGCTCAGCAGGTCAGTAAAAACAGCTTTACCCTTCCGGGGTAGGAGTCCTTCAGCCGGCCTGCCCTGGAGGCAGGGAGGGGGCAGCGCTGGTCCTTACAAGACGACAACACGAGCTGGTCAGTGTGCTCTGTGCACTGGGAAATGGTGACTGCACGTGCCTGCCTCAGATTTTAAACCGTCATTGTAGGCGCTTGCCGCGAGCACTGTCACTGCCATCGTAGAAGCAGCAGGGCCATGGGTAAGCAAGGCAGTCCAGGAGCAGATTTGGTGCTGACGAACATGACCATGCTGACCGGCCCCCTGCTGGGGGCTGGGCACTGGCACAGGGGTTGGGGCCACAGTGGAGACGATGCGGTTCGCTGAGCTTTAACTTGGAACCAAGGTAGCGGGTCCTGTTTTGTGAGTCTGGTGGTTGACCGCTGCTGGCTGCTTTTGGAATAACCAAACACAGGCAGAATGGTAGCTCTGAGAAATGATAGTTGGTTCTAAAAACATGGAAGGCCACATGGCAGTGGTCCCATTCCCGGAACTGGTCTCACCTGTAAACAGGCTGGCCACGTGCACACACAGGTGTCTCAGAGAAAACGATGGCTAGCATTCTTGGGTCCTACTACGTGGCAGGCACTGTTGTAAGTTTTCTCTAGCTTGGTAGAACCTCATAATCCCCCCCCCCACCCCATAGGGATGGTGAGGAAGGGGCACGGGGAGGGGTGGAGCGCCCTAACTTGTAAGTGCTGGGCGGGGCTCCCTCAGCCAGGGGGCTCGGCTTCACACTCGCAGTCCCTTCTGTGAATGGCAAGCGCTTACAGCCCCAGCTCTCCCTCCTTCGCAGCCTGGCCGTGTCCAAGCTAGCCACGTGCCAGGTCATCTCTTAGTTATCAAGAGCAAGCGTCCAGCGATCCAGTCAGCAAGTTCTTCATGGGCTTCTTGGTCTGTATAATACCTGATACTTGTCATGGACTGACTGGACAGCTGCTGTTTGAGTCCCTAAAGTCGTCTATGAGCCATGTGTGAACTCGCCACAGGTGGGCAGGTGGTTCTCCCGAGGGCCGGTTGTGAAGTCAGCACGATGCATTTGCGGGTATATTTGAGACGTCCATGCGCTTCCGAGGCTGGCAGGTCCCCTGAGCCTCACCTCTCTGCCTGCATTCCCTTACAGTGACAACTCCCGCCGGTCCCCATTCATTCTTGTTCTTAGGTTGAACTCTCTTCGCACAGCAGTTAGCTTGGTATCCAGATCTCGTCAGTTTATTTTCCACTCCAAGACGACTTCTTCGGCCCCCTGGCTATTTATTTCTAAGCTGCCAGTTCACTTACCATCCCCAGAATCTTCTCCCTCCTTGTTTACTCAGCCAAGCAAATTCCGCCATCTAAGCTACGTTCTCTGTGCCGTGGTCCTCCTGTCTGAGATGGGAAGGCGTGGGCGACTTTTTGGTCACTTTCACCGTCCTGGGCATGGGTGAACCTGTATGTTGTTCTGATTTTGTTTTCTCCAAATACAGTCTTTTTTTCAATTCTCCCACTATGAAGGAAAGAAATTTTAAAAATTATGGAATTAAAGAATGTAAAGAGGGACATGGGAGCACCTTCGTTGTTTCTGGCAGGCAGAGCCGGAGGAACTTGATCTGTACTTTGTTGACTGATGGAACTGCGTTATTGTTTATCCTCAGCTGCACTTAGACACTGGTTTCTTTTGAATTTCATACAGTTGGTGTAATATGACATGATTTTGTAACCTAAGAACAAACCCAACAGCAAATCAAACATCACACAGGCCATTGGCACCTGGGATTTCCGGTTTGGGCTCTAGAAGGAGAGGCAGCAGGTGATCTGGTGGAGAGGGCTCTGTACTTGCACTGGCGTGATGGAGGACAAGGCAGTAGGCCAACCTGCTTGTAGCAGGGGCTCTCTGTGGGGAAGGGTTGAGGAACAGCACAGGCCAGGAGGAGGGAGGGCCGGATGTGGAAGATGGCCAAAGCCAGAGAAACTTGAGTTGCTGGCTTCCTTCCTCTGTGGTTAATCAGTGCCTGCCTTTGGGACTTCTAGTTTTGTAGGCTTCCAGGAGGCTCACAGTTGTACCAGATAATGGCAGGTGTGCTGCACCTGTGGGAATCATGTTCTGTGCAGTCTGTGTGGTTTACCCTTTTGTCTTCGTGTCTTGTAGGCTCTGACTGCTCTTGAATCCTTGACATCAAGTAAGCAGTATGTTGAATACCAGGATCAGATATCACAAGCTGCACAATTTATCAAGCATCCTGGCCATTGCCTCCAAGATGGGAAAAGCTTCCTGGCTCTTCTTGTTAACTGTCTCTATCCGGAAGTGCATTATTTGGACAACATACGATAGTAACACTGAGTATGTCAAGAAACCCTGTTGCCGTCTATGTTTCCATTTGACTTTGCTGTTGCACAAGTAACTTCGCTCAGTCTCACTGCAGAGCTCGGTTTGGCCAGTGAGTTAGTTGACTGAGATGCAAGTCGGGAGGCACTAGGTAGTTCTGTTGCGCATGTGCACATGCGTGTGTGTGTGTGTGTTCTCAGTTCTTGAAACTTCCCGGGGCCTTTTTAGTTTCTATGTTCACCCAACAGGAGAAACTTAGGAGTCGCACTTGGGCACAGAACCACTCTCAGCTTTTGGGCCCCCAGTCACCTCATAGGACCCTGCACGGGGCTCTTTTTGGGTCTCCATTTCTGTCTTCCCTGTTTTGTTTAAATCTCAAGACTGCTGTGCCAGATCTAACTGCTTTGGGAATCATGTAGAACCCTCACTTTTGAACCCCATTTGTGTTCCTTCAAGGTAAAAGAAGCTTGGAAAATTTCTGCATTTCTCACATGTGGGGAAATACACCAGCTTAAAAGTATCACTTCCTTCAGAATGGAGATAAGAATGCTGAATTAAAGTGAGTCGTTGTCTAAAATGTGGCCACTTGATCCCGATTGTAGTGGACAGCAGAGATGGTGACAAGTCCATTTCCGTCCAGCTTTGGTCCTCATGGAGAAGGAACGTCCCTGTTGACTGAGGTGGCACGCTGGTGGCGTGTGATGAGCACACTGCCCAGGCGTGTTTTGTGTGACCCCCATGGTGGAGAGTGTGGTCACTGTAGACATAATCCCTGTGGAACCTACCCTGGCCCATTCCCTCATTCACATCACTTCCTCCGTCCCTGTAGACATCAGAGTTCACAACTCTTTTTAGACACCGGGCTTGAAATCAGAAGGCCTTGCTGTCTAGAGAGAGAGACAGAGTCTGAGAACTTGATGCTCTGGTCCCTGTGTGTTTCTTCATCTACATTTAAACTCAGGTGAAGTTAGCACCTGCTGAAGCACTTGTCCGTGGAAACTTGGCTTTTCCCTTTAGCCCTGTGCCTTCTGTTGGTAACAGCTCACTCATTACCAGTGCCTGTCCAGAGTGCGCCGGCTGCTTGCTCTCATCATTTCCCCCCTGGAATGAACAGTTTGGCTTTTGTCTTCCTAATTCTCTTGGCTCAGAATTGATTTTGTTTGTTCAGCTTGCATAATATGTCTTCTGTTCATGAGTTACTTATAACCCAAGGATATTTACCTAAAAATATCTGAACTGAGAGCTCTTAGCAGGGGGTAGGGATCTAGGTTAACGGAGTGAAAATCTGCTTCCAGATATCCTTATAGAGCGCTTCCCCCAACATGTGGACGTTGTGCGGGAGCTGCTCTTCATTTCAAACTTCTCTAGTTGGACTGAACACTTCTGCCTCACAGATAGAGATCATCCCCGTGCAGCCCCCAAGTCTGTGTAGGTCACGAGGTGGCCATCTCAGAGGGGCGCGTCGCAGAGCTTCCCCGTGCTGTGTAAGAAAGCGTTAGAAGCTGTGAGCAGTTCGGTGGCTTATTTGGCAACAAAGATTTTATGACAGGAGGGGTTTTGTGTGCTGTTTTCTCTGAGGAAGCTGTAATTATTGGTATCCTAGAATGTGAAATTTTTGAGTGACAGTATGTACATTTTAAAGAAAATTATGATTAACCTATTAATTTTCAAAGGTTTGTAATATTTATAATGTGTTTGGTCTGTAAAAACTATAAAAAATAAAATCAATCTTTGGTTGTAGCTGGCAAGAATATGAATTTTAGGGATCTCACAGTATCTTGTCAAGTATTTCAGTTAAAGTTGATGCAGACTTTTATGCTTGATGCCCTCTATTTTATTTGACACTGGAACTTGATTATCAGAGGTGGTCGGTGAACGTACTTCCTCTCTGGCTCCGTCGGGCTTAGCAACAGTGGAAGCTTGGCTCACAGCGTAGCCGCCTCGGAGCGCCTCTGGGCCAAGAAAGCGCTTTAAAGACAGTGAGATAGTTCAGAAGGTGGCAGTGCTGCTGTAGCCTCCTGGGGCAGAAGAGACCGGCCTCCCCGTTGGCTTTCAGCAGTAGTGCGCCTTGGCTGCCAATAGTAGTCGGCCTGCCTGCGGAGCGCGCAGGGCCCGTTTCCGAGACCGTTACCGTGTGGCTGTGCGGATCCGGCTGGACCCGGCTGGACCCGGCTGGACCCGGCTGGACCCGGGCCGCCCGCCCCAGGCAGTGCTGGAGGCGAGCTAGCCCACACCTTCCCCGCATGTGCCATGGGTGGCACCTGCTTCGGACTGGGATGTCTGGCAGCTTCCTGGTCGATGACAAGCTCCTCCCCTGTGCTGCTCCCGTCTCCCCGCCACTCTGCAGCACATGGAGGATGGTCGGAGAGGCACCCTCCGTCTCCCCCCTCTCCTGGCTCCTGTGCCTGACTGCGACAGGTGAACACGGCGGAAAGCTGGGAGGCGCAGACGCCGAGGACAGAGGTTGTGCGGATGTGTGTGTTCAGCCTGATGGGGGAGCTAGGACCCACCCGGCATGTTCCCAGAGCTCCTAGGCACGCAGAGAACCTCATGATCTTTTGGGGGCTCAGTCACATCTGCTTCCTGGGGTTGCCGGAGTCACTCAGTTCTGAGGCAGGGGCGAGCCTATCCAGAAAATGCAAACCCCCAGCGTAGCCAAACCTCGCTTTAACCAAGTTAAAGGTTACTAAAAGTAACCCAATCGGTTACTAAAGTCAGAATGTCCACGTTGTACAAGGTAGAGTGTCCATGCCCTTTCTTCCTTTTGAATGAAGGTGATACATAGTTTTCTACTGGGTTTTTAACAACGCAGATTAATGATTTCTTCTGGAGCAGGAAGCAAATGCTGTAGAATTGTGATTTTTAAAGTCAGCAGGGACATTACAGTTCATGTGGTCCCACTTCTCATTCAGCAGGGATCCCCAGGCCTGCTCTTCCAGCCTCCCCTCTTGACCCCCCTCCTGCTTCTCCTCTGCCCTTCCCTCCTCCCCCAGGCCAGTAGTCCCACCCCTCGTGGGCAAGCCCAGTTGGCCAGTGGCCAGCTCTCTGTAGTTCTGATTTATGTTGTGCCAAAACTGGCCTGATAACATTGGTAATTGTTTGGCTGGAGCAGGCCAGGCCGGGGCTGCTCTTCTATTCCTCAGACAAATCTGCCAACATTTCCAGACCTCATCACACCTCTTAGTCCACCTCTTAGTCTTCAGGCTAAATGCTTAGTGCCTTCAGTTGGCCCTCTTCCCCCCAGTGTCTAACAGGGCTGCTTTTGGGGAAAAGTACCCAAGTTAGCCCATGGTACGCCAAAACGGCTGTGTCCGTGAGTAGCCAGGCCGGGACTCGGGAGATGAATGAGGCTCCAAGGGCACAAACTGGAGGCAGCCCTCACCTGCAGGCTTCTGGAGAGTGTGTTTCCTTCTGCTCTGTGCCCTCTGCCTGGCCCCTGGCCTGGGGTCAGTCACAGCATCGAGGGCCAGACAGCCAAGTCCACTCCCCAGGACCCGTGGACGGCATCGGCTCTCAGCAGCTGTGCCCGTGGTTGGCACATTCAGTTAGTGAATTCAAACTCCAGACCTTGCTTTAACATCAGTTCCTGCCACAGACTGGTCTCCTCCCTGTCTACATGATGGGCTTATAATAAGACTTTGCACATATCCTTTAAAACTGCTCTTCACTTTGGACCAACTTTATGGCTTATTTTGAGGTAGTAGTTGAATTTTTTTCTGCTCAGTTAACTTTGTCTTATTAAACAAAATGGAGAGTATAATGTTGGAAACAAACATGTTGCTTTTTTTTTTTTTTTTAAACTATCCTCGTACTGATCTTCCGTTTGAATCTGGGTTGAGCTGGATCAAGTTCTTGGCTTACAGCCAGGCGCTCATACTGACCTTGTTCTGGTCCGTGGTGATCCTCACGCTTCATAGACCCACCACGTGTCCTGGAGAAGCTATAGTTGATGCTTCCTCCAGTCTGGATAGGTTTCTGATTTCTGATGACAGTAACTTGAAAAAAGTAAAATTAAACTACTGACCCCGTTTTGGGATAATGAGATCACTTAATGAATGTTGTTTATTATAAAACTTTTATTTTTTAATGTACAGATGTAATATGTCTCATTGAGCACTGAAGGTTAGAATTTATTTTTCTTTCAATGGCTTAAAATCACTTATGGGGCAGCAAGTACTTCCTACGTGTGTTTGACCCTTTCCTTCCCACATGTCTCGTGTGGCCTTTAAAAACCACAACTCATTTGGTCATTAAATGTGCAATATTCACTTCTTATTCATTGTTTAGCATTTTACATTCTTGTACAAAGGATGAGTTTTTATATAATGATGAGAAACAGGGAGAAATGAGAATTGGTTTAAGTAAAATTCTGCAAATAAACCAGATACAAATATAATTCACATGTGGTGGACATGTCTCGTTTTTTGGCAAGTTGGTTGGTGGGTCTTTTCATCCAGAAATCACACTAAGAAAAAGGTGAGATTAGAAAGCTGGTAATGGGCAGAATCTATATATTGTGACACGTCACCACGCCGCACTCAAGGCCTCTTGTTTCAAAGAGAATTTAATGCTTGGTGGTTTAGGGACTGGCAGAGACAGGAGGCCCGCTGGTGATCCCAGAGAGTTCAGGAGAGCCCTGAGAGTCTGATGTGGTTGTGACCTCAGGAGGAGGAGGGACAGGAAGCTTCCGGAAGGCTCCACTGCCCCAACGCTGGAGTTGGTGGGAGGGGGAGGGGCACCTGGGAGGGCTGAGCTGCCAGGGGAGGGCCTCGGAACCTGAGCTCTTTCCTACTGTTCGTTTTCATTAACATTTGTAAGACATGTCTGGAATGGGCCAAAGTATGGTGGGATGGTCTGCACTTTTGGGATTATCATCAGTTTGGGATTTACCCGAGACAGGACCCCTTCCACCCTTGTCTGGGTTTGGCTTCCTTTTCCAAATAGAACTACAGGATTAAGGGATTGAAAAGTGGATTTGAGGCCAGCTGTGCCACCTCCTTGTAGTGTACGAATCCGGTTACCTGTCTAGACCAGCGGGCTTTCTTGCTGGGACACGCCCAGGGAAATGCAGCCGGAAGTGGCCCCTGGCACCAAGGGACAGCCCAGAATTAGAGAAGGTCTCCATCTAAGGATGAAGGAGCCAAGATCTTCCTCTGAAAACTCCTCCTCTTCTGAAGACAGTGCTCTTCCCTCTTGGTTTTCCTTTGTTAGCCAAACCGTTTTAGGAGACAGCCCTGCATTCCTGGTCTGTTGGTCAGAGTGACCAACATGGCCTCTCACCTGGACAGCGTATTTTAATATAGCCTAAATTTGTGGCTTAGACCAGATTTACCATGGACTCTCCGCCTTCCCAGGCTGACCTGCTCCCTGCCTTGTCTTCTTAATCAACCTTCCTTAAGGCCTCTCTGCCTACCTTCCCTTTCCCTTCCCCCTCCTTCCCACTCTTACCCTCCCCCACCCCCCTCTCCTCCTTTGGTGGAGGTATGGAGGTGAGTGTCTGGGCACTCTTCAGCTATGGGGACCCTTTGAGGTCACTTGCACACAGGACTTGGGGATGACTGTCAAGACAAAGGTCTGGGGGCCCAAATCCAGGGAAACCCAGAGAGTTCCAATCCCAAGTAATTCTGTATTCTTGTATTGGCAGATCATATTTTTCTCCCTTTAGGTCATAAAACAGGACACAGAGGAAGGGGCACAGGAGAGGAGGAAAGCCTGGGGAAGAGGAGGTGGCAGGTGGATGTGGAAGGAGTTGGGACTGGGCCACTTTCCTCCTGGAGATTTCCCCTTCATTGTAAATGAGCATAAGTGCAGCCTTTCTTGTTCGCTGGGTTTATAGCGAGAACTCCCTGAGGTCACAGAGGTGGAGGCACTCAGGAAATGTGAGGGGCTGTTGTTGGGGGGGGCGACCCAGTGTCGCTGACCTAAGTGGCCAGGGCTGACGGTGGAACAAAGCCCGAGACCCCAGACTCTGGGTCCCTAAGGTCCCACTGGCCTGAGGCCCTGTGAGCGGTGGGGCCCCCGCTCTCCTGTCCAGGCTGGCAAGGGGGCGGTATGTGAAAACTCAGCCCCACTGTGCGTCACTTCCGTTCCCAGGCAGGGCCTACTTTCAGTGTAGATTCTCTCACGGACCGGGCTTCTCCCGCAGACACATCTCCGTATGAAAGTTAGGTTAGCTCTTCAAGGGCACAGAAAGTGTGTTGGGCTGTCGGCGGGGCTGGGTGGGCATAGGGCCACTGTCATCTCTTCCTCCTGCTGCCTGTCTCCAGGGGCCGTTGTTGGGAGGCTGTGGAGGGCAGCGTCCAGGCTGTCAGAAGCCCTTCTTGGGACATATGGGCTCACGGTCCCAGAGCACTGTACGGAGGAAGCAAAGGTTCTAGCTGTGTGCCCTGGGCCACGCTGGGGAGTCCAGTCTTGAAAATGCCAAGTCTCTTGGGCTCTTTGTGACTTCTCCGGGGCCCGGGGACCATGTGCAGACTGTGTGTGTTGCCTGTGTCTCTTGGTCCTTGCTTGCCCCTGACAGAGCCCCTGTGCTCTTAGATGGTCCGGTTGGGGAGGACGGCGGCTCTGTTCCATGGAGACCTCCCCGTGGCAGCTCCAGGCTCCCAGGGGTCTGGTGATGGCCAAGTGCAGCCCCCTGGCCACCCTCCCCTTCTGCCCCCAGAGCAGCTGCTTTCTCTGGAGATGAAGCAGGAGGCCGCCTGTGCACCGTGAGCGAATTGGTAGAGGGAGGGCCAGAGGGATTCCCACGATGCCCCCACGGCCCATCACCGCATGTGAAATCACTCCATCAGAGGTGCATGTCTTTGAGGAATGCTGCCGCTGCGGTTTCTGAGAAGCCCTACCTCACACTGCACACAGCACAGGAAGGAGCACGGGCTGGTTAGCTTGAATCCTTGTAAGTTGGGCCCAGCCAGAGGGAGCCTTGGACTCTAGCTTGCTTCAGAGTCACCTGGAGTCAACTGGACCCTGGCTAGAGACAAAAAGCTAAAAAAGCCATTTTGAGAACTGGGTAAATATGAACGTGGGCTGTAAGACGGTCTTGTTCAATTATGTTAATTTGCTCCGTGATGATGGCATTTAAGTTATGGGGGAGCATGTCTTGTTCTCCGGAGACGCAGCTGAGGTATCTAGAGGTGAAGTCTTGTGGTGTCTTGAATGGTTTACTCTCGAATGGTTCAGCCAAACGCACATGCACGTGCACACACATGCACGCGCACACACGCACGCGCGCACACATGCACGCGCACACGCGCACACACGTGCATGCGCACGCTAGCAGATACGGCAAATGATAGCTGTGGAACGTAGATGGTGATCATCTTTTTCAGCTTTGTGTGTGTGTGTGTGTGTGTGTGTGTGCGCGTGCGCGCATGTTGGAAAATGATCATAAGACAAAGTTAGGGGCAAAATCACACGAGCATTTAAAGTTCCAGCACCCACCCTCAGAGCCCACTTTCAGGAGGCCCAGGTGGCACTCAGAATGGGGATTTGAGCAAGCTCCCAGGTGCTCCTGACACAGGCGACCCTCCAAAACCACCGCAGAAACACCGCTCGGAGAGCCCAGGGTCTCAGGGTGGAAACCCCAGCCCCGGAGCGTGGCGGGTCCGGGGCAGGTGCCGCGTCAGGCCGGTGAGAGGAGCGCGCTGGGCAGTCCAGGGAGTCGGCACCATGCTGGGCAGCCTTCGGCTTCTCGGCGCCGTCGGGGGCAGCACCCACCGTGTGGGAGACTGCTCTTGCTGCAGCCTCGCCTCTATCCTCGTGTTCCAGCAACTTTCAGCCGCCTCAGCATCAGGCTGTCCGACCACCCGGCCTTTGCCCAGACCATCCTTTCTGCTTAGAATCACCTTTGTCCTTACCTTCCAATTTCCATTCTTCCCATTACACGTTCCATCTCCGTGTTCCCTCCAAGCCTTCCCAAGCCTGGGTCAGTCCTCCTTTCCGTGTGCTCCCAGAGCGCCTTCAGCATACCATTGCCCTTACGTGATTTTGCGCTTACTGCTCTGTCGCTCGCTAAGCTGAGAAATCCTGGAAAGTCTTACCGTGGAGCCATCAGGACGGTTCCCGATGCTTCTGAGTTTCCTTATTCCAGGTACAGGGTAGGGTTTCACTGCCCAGCCCCTTGAGGCTGAGTAGGGCACGTGGCTAGTTCTGGCCATTGAGGCCTGATCTCAAGTGGGAGACCCTCTAGAGCTTTCTTTTTTATCTCCAGCCCAACAATCAACCACAAGAGATGGTGGATCCTTGGGAGCCTGGGCCCCTAAGTACAACGAACAAAGCTCTAACCCCAGGCCGTGATGGGCGGGTAACTTTGGGGAGGATAAACCCTAACTGTTTTCAGCCTCTGTGATTTGGGGGTTTGTTGGTTACCACAGCACAAGCTAGCCCAGACTGACGGATACACATGCCCTCCTCATTTCTGCATCCCCAAACGCCCGGCCCGATTCCTAGCACAAAACAGATCCCTGAGAAAGAACTGCTGTCACGGTTTTTCTTGGCTGCAAAACAGGCCTCAAAGGCCATGCAGATGTTTCAAGCCACACCACCCCCGTGTCCCTCGCTTCTCCCCTGGTGGTACAGGACCCTCCGCAGAGATGCCCACAGTATCCTCGTACAAGGAGGTACAAATGCCAATGCATTTTTGACAGTTCAGACTTCTGGATGGATCCCAAGTTAACTGTAAGCTGCTGACACCCACGTACCTGGCGAAGGCTCTGGTGAGCAGGGGCACCTCGTCACCCACCACCCTGCTTATTAACTTGTGAGGTTCCCTCAGCTTCAGGCCACCTCCCCAGACGAGCGTCAGCGAGGGCCCTTCCCTACTCTGCGTTACCACCCCAGCTTTGGGAAGAGTTCTGAGGGAAAGAAAGTTTGTCCCCATTGCCTCTTCAGTCCCCTAACTCTGTGGCCCTTGCCTCTTGCCAGCTTGCCCTGGTCTCAAGCACACCTGCTCCCCCGGCCCCCGACCCCAAAGACGGCAGGAGCTAAAATGCACACGCTCACACTGACGTGTGAATGTGGAAGGCAGCACCCCAGAAAGTCCAACTGAGAGGCCTCGGGCAAAAGCGGTGAAATTGCTGGTGGTTTCGGACCTCACACGTCTGGGGAGGGTGCAGGTCACAGGGAGAGGCCACCGCTGCGGCTGCCTTACCCACAGGGCCCTGCAGCCCAGACTGCCCCCCAGCCTCGCAGTGTTTGGTCCTCGAGGACAGTGGATCTGAGATACAGTGACATGGTGGGTGTTTCATTTCCTTTTCCCAGGGGTTCCCAGCTCCAGGCAGTGCAGAGCAGCCGATGGGGTCAGAGGTGGGCGGAGTGGGGGGGGGCAGTCACAGAGGAGACCCCGGGAGGCAGGGGTGCCAGGCTTCTCCTCACCGCTGAGTGGATGTTCCTGGGACTGCAGGTTTACACAGCCCAGCCTCAGAAGGCCCAGCCCCAGGATGGTTCTCTGGGATCCCCGTTCTCAGCCAGCCTGGTGTGGGGGCCCCACTTGTCCAAGAACTCTCTGCATGTCCTAAGGGTGCCTGCAAGGAGGAGCCTGTGCCCCCCCACCCCCAATCTGTACATGGCTCTGTACTTCCCAAAGTCCTTTCACCCCATTATTTCCTCAGGTCTTGACAGGCCGAGCGGCCAGGAGGGAAGAATACTATTGTCCATGCTCGTGAGTAGCCAGCTGAGACCCAGAGAGGTGAAAAATGTGCCCTGGTCCACACAGCAAGTCTGAGCCTGGGAGGCCCTCTGACCAGTGTCCTGCCTGTTTTACGATGACGTTCTATGTAGGAAAGGGCAAGAGTTTGTCCGTGAGTTTTGTGCTGGAGTTCACGTGCATGTGTGCGCACACAGACACACATACACTCACACACACACACACACACACACACACACACACACACTCACACTCAAAATGCTGGTCCCACTGACATAAATATCATGAGGGCTCAGGGACAGACATCCTTGGAGGAGACCACTGAGCCTCTGTGAGTGGGGTCTTGACACCCTTTGTGGGATGTCGCCCAGCAAGGGGCTGCCAACGTGGCTGGGAGCCAGGAAGGGCCGTCCCAGCCAAGCCTGGCGTTGGCCTCTGCTCCTCATGGGGCACAAGTCGATGCCAGTGGCTAAGGTCCTCATGGTGCACATGCGGCCGTGGGCAGGTCCCGAGGGCTCATCTGGCTCAAATTCTCGTAGTTGGACTCCTGAGCCTGGGGCCTGTGAACAGGAGAAAGTTGGGTGACCACCCAATACACAAGGTGGGGGGCGCCGCCAATTGCCCAAACCGTGCGCCAGCAACAGGCAGGAAGGAGAGCTGAAATGGGAGCCCGGCCCAGGTCCACCAGAGCGTGGGGGCTCACTAAGGTCGGAGAAGGGGCAGCGGCAGCATCTGTGGAGCATGGAGGAGGCCACCACGGAGGACGGCCTCCCAGACACCGGAGGCACTATCTTCTGGAGAGGATCTTCTCAGTGGCGTCAACAACCGTCTTGTGCCCAGTGCCCTCCACACGGATGTCCCCAGGCGTGGCCTCCTGAGCTCCCGCTGCTCTCCTGACTTCTCCCCCGGGATGTCTTAACGGGCATCTCAGACCTACCTGCGAGCGCCGGCACCCGTTTCCCTGTCGTCTTCATCTCAGCCGGTGGCACCCAGGTTACAGTGCCAAACCTGGGCACCTGGCTGCCTCCCTCGCTCGAGCTGCCCACCTGGCCCCCTGGTCAGCCCTGCCTTCCATCTTCCCCACCTCTCCCCTCACCACTGCCACCTCCTTCCGAGCAGCCTTGGTCAGCAGCCTCCTTGGAGCTCTCCTGGCCCCCGCTCTTGTTCGGATGTGGCCACCTGGGTGCTTCCCACCACTTGGTGACTTCCCCTCGGCCCCTTCCCACATCTCCCCTGAGCCTGTGACCCGCCCAGCGGCCGCCTCCCTCCCCAGGGCTCTGCTGCGTGGCCCTGTCCATTTCCTTCACAGCTCGTGCTTCAGAATCGAAGATGATCTTGTTTATGTGTTTATTAAGTTCTCCACAATAAGATGTGAGTTTTCGGAAGTTGGGGAATTTTGCCGTAGTGTTAGCACCCAACGCAGTGTCTGGTACATAGCAGAACCCTCAGCTTTCTGATTTAGGTGCAAAGCAAAGGGACATTGCATGGGTTTTCAAGAACGTGAGGGATGGTTGAACAGGCAGCTAGAGAGGGGCCTGGGCTGGCAAAATGGCTTTTCCAGCTTTCAGGGCATAGGCAGGGGCCAAGTTTTGGGAACGCCTGCGCTTGTCTAATAGGCCCTGATAGACTGTGTTCTGCCTCCCCACTCCCCAGCATCCTAGGCACCCTGCCCAGGGTCAGTGAATTGGATTCTTTCTTCCACACAGACCTTCACTTGAACAGACCCTGAGAGAGAAGGGGAGCCTGGACAGCAGGGTCAGCACGTCCTAGCTTAAACCCTCTGAACCTCTAACAGCATTTTGTTGGCAAAGCCTTCAGCTCTGGGGGACACTGAGTGCCCGAGCTGGCTTTTGTGTGAGTCTGCCTATTCTGGAATGCTGGGGAGCCCAAGAGACAGCCTCGAGGAATCACATTGAGGTGCAGACATAAGACAGAAAAATGACCCTTCAACACCAGGACACCAGGCAGGTCTGGGAGAGATGCCAGTGTGAGGCCCAGACTGTAAATGCTGGGGCAGGGGTGGGAAGAGTAGGTCAGCATGGCCTGGTCTGGCCAAGAAGGACTTGGGAGACTGAAGAGGAGGGCTTTGGGAGGCTGCAGGGAAGGTCAAAACCCTGGTCGAGGCCCAGACCCCAGCCCTGACCCTTTGCTTGGTATTTCTTCTTATGCTATGAGCCCCGAGAACCCTGCGTGCCTTAGCCAGTGGGGACTTAGACTGGGGTGGGTGAAGGCAGGTACTCACCGTGGCGGGGTGTCCTGGGCAACTGGCTGCTCTGTGTGAGGGACAGAGAGAGAAACGAGGGGGGGCATGAATTTCCACGGTAGCCTCAGGCAACAGGCCCTGCTGTCCACCCCACCCCACTGTGGAAAGTGGTCTGAGGGGACATGCGACAAACACTAGCTAGCCAGCTATGAAGTGGCCTTAGAGATGACTGGGAGTGAACGATGAGAAGCATGGAGGAAGGAGTCGCCCAGCAGGAAAACTCGCCTTTTTGAGGATCGCGGAGCCCAGAATGCTCGGTGGGTCTGAAGAACCGGCAAGAAAAGACAGCAAAGCCATAGCAAAGGCAACAGCCAGGGCAACTGTGACAAAGTTTGGATTTCATCCCAGGACAGCGTGAGGCGGGTGCTACTGACCGGGATGGGCTGAGCGGCTCTGGGAAGCACTCTCTGGAACACAAGCCGGTTTCCCATCCAGCTCAGCGAGAGCAGTGCGGGGTGGACGGCAGGTCCCGAGCACACCCTGCTAGCTCACACGTGCACACTTCTGCACCTGTCGCTCCCTCTGCTAGGATTACCATCAGCTCCTTGCTTCAGTTCCCAACTGGTGAAGTCTTCCCTCCTGGCCTATCCAGACGTCCCAGAGCGAGGCATGCTATACTCTGGGGCTCTGTGCTACCAGGGCCCAGGACAGCCCTCCTCCCCGCACACCGCAATCATTTGCTTCCTGCTCAGCACCCCATTCAAGGGCACGTCTTACTCATCTCTGTCTTCCGAGCACCTACACAGCACACAGTAGGTCCTCAAGACGCCTACTGTAGCACAAGGGAATGGTGCTATTTGGGAAGGCCTATGTGTGGTCAGAATCCTCGGGGAAGAGTCATTTATGGGGTGCAGGTGAAGGCTCGGAGCTATCCTTTTTGGGTCTCTATCTCCGCATCTCTAGGCTAGAGGGAAGTTCCTTCACTTCTCTGGCCTCTGCTTCCTTAGAGTAAAATGGGCTCCTGCTGGTTCCCCCCTCCTGGGCTCTAGCAGGGAGAGGAAAGCGAGAGGAGGCACAGGTGCAGAAAGCTTGTTGGGCTCAGTCACGCCAGGTGGTCGGCCAGCCGGTCTTACCTGGGAGGACAGCCCCCGCCCCTCCCCTCGTCCCCCACACCCCCACCCCCGGCCCGGGGTGCACCCACCTAGGCGGCGGCGGGCAGCGGCGCGGGCGGCCAGAACGCCGAGCAGCAGCAGCGCCTTGAGGCCGAGAGCGCCGAGCGGGAGGGCAAGCGCCGAGGCTCCGGAGGCGCCGTGGAATCGGAACAGGTAGACGCTGGCCTCTGCGCGGCCCAGGCTGTTGGAGGCCGTGCACGTGTAGCGGCCGTCCTGCGCCAGCGCGGGCAGCTCGGCGGTCACCTGGTGGCCGTGATCCTGGCCCGGGCCCGGCACGGCGGCCGAGCCGTTGCCCAGGGCCGGGCCGGACCAGTCGAGGGCGGGCGGCGGCTCCCCCTCGGCCGTGCAGAGCGCGCGGAAGGCGTGCGCCGGGCCGGGCAGCACGGAGAGGTTGACGATCCGCGGGGCGGCTGCGGGCGATGGCCACGGGGTCGGAGGAGAAAGCGAACTGCGGTCAGAGCAGCGGCGGGCAAGGGGAAGGGCAAGGGCAAAGGGGGACCCCTCCCGTCCCTTTTAGTCACCAAGAGATTTGGCGGCGGGGTGGGGGGGCGGAGAGGAGGGAGTAGGCGCTCTAGCGCGACGGTGCCTGGGACCCCATAGAGATGGGGCAAGTTATTCCGAAGCTCCGTGCCTCAGTTTCTTCATGCGTAAAATGGGGATCACTTACCTTATGGGGTCGTTGAGAAGATTTGGCAAGTTAATACATGTGTGGCGCTTGGATTCGTGCCTGGCCTATAGCGAATTCTCAGTGGCCGTTACTGTGGCTGTAGCACAGGCCTGGGGACTGTCTGCTGATAGGATTTCAAGGGCACTTCCCACTCCCAGACAACCTCACCAAGATCTAGAGTTGAATGCGTGGATCTGTGGCAGGGTGGCAGGCCCTGGGAAGAAACTGACATGCACTCGGAGAGGCCGCCCAGCCAGCCCAAGGGCACATGGAAGGTTCTTGGCAGAGCTGCAATGGAACCCAGAACGGGATCCCCACAGCAGGGAGGGCTAGGATTTTTAAAAGCTCCCAGCTAATTCCAGTACGCAGCCAGGGTTGAGGACCACTGCTCTGCGGATTGGGCACCCTCGTTCCCACTTCCTTAGGGTCTAGCAAAGTACTGCGCACTTGGCGGGCTCCCTGGGCACCTCCCCAGGGGGCTGCGGGTGCCCTTCTGTGCACAGAGCACACATCCCATCGCAGCCCTTGCCATTTTTGTTCAACTCGTGTCCCTCCCCCTAGACTGAGAGTTGCTGGGGCCATTCACCCTGTACGAGCTTCATTCCGATGTCCACTCCCCACTCCCGGGCGCCACTCAGCCCTGCTCGGGGCCAGCATTCTGCATTTTTAACAAGTTCGCCCGGTGGGCGGGCCCCCTGCCCTAGAGAGAGACGCTGGCTAATGCCCCCTTTCTGTGCCCGCGGCGCGCGCTGGGCGCCCTGGGGACGCGGCGGGCCGGGGGAAGGGCGCCGCGCTCACCGGTCACGCGGAGCCGGACGCCTTGGCGGCTCTCGTAGCGGTCGTGAACGTCGCCGGAGAACTCGACGCGGCAGAAGTAGCGGCCGTTGTCGGCCAGGGCGAGGCGCTCGACGCGCAGCGACAGGTTGTTGCGGCGCGGGTTGCCCAGCAGCCGGAAGCGACCGTGCAGGCTCAGCGCCGTCTGGCAGAGCTCGCTGCCCCGCGCCGCCGCGCACCGGAACACCTGCGGGCCCGCGTAGGCCTCGCCCGCGCGCCAGATGGCCGTGAGCGGCCCGTCGTAGTGGCGGTGCGGGTGCGTGAAGGTGCAGGGCAGCACGGTCGCCTCGCCCAGCGCCGCGCTCACCTCGGCCGGCACCTGCATGGACCAGCGCTGCGCCGGCGCACCTGCGGGCGGCCGGGGGCGTCAGCGGACTCTGGGGGGGAGGACCCCTCGCTGGGGTGCCCGGAGCCCGCAGGACTCAGGGAGCGTCTCCCTTGTGGGCACCCAGAAACCCACCCCGTGACTCGAGAGGCGTCTCCAGGGATCTTGACTCCCATGACACTCCAGGTGCCTGGACCCTCCCCGCCCTTCCCTGGGAGTCTTTGCCTCATTGGGGCGGTCCCACCTCACGAGCAGGCCCACTGACCCCATACTCTTTCCCAACACCAACCCTGCTGCAGAAAAGCCCCGGGATCCCTGGTTAACGTACAGTCCCAGCACCCCCCCCATAGTGATAATAAAAGCACTTACTGTGCACCTCTGTGTTGACCAGGTTCCCCGTAGTATCTCTTTTGGTTCTCACAAGTGATCCTAGATGGAAGCACAGTATCCTTGGGTTACATGTAATAAACTGAGGCACAGAGAAGTTGAGTAATTAGGTAAGGTCACACAGCTAGGAGGCACAGCCAGGGTCGGGACTCGGGACTGCCTGACTCCCCAGCCAGCTGTCTGGGCACTAAAGGCATGGAAGCTTGGGGCTCATCCAAGGAGACCAACACTCCCATTTACAGAGGGGAACAGGCCTCAGCAAGGGGCGATGGGTTTTGAAATTAATGTGTTGAGTGGGTGGATGGGGTTCCTTTCGAATCCAGGTCAAGCCAAAGGCGCTTCCCAAAAGGCAGCTAGGGAGCCGAGAAACCACGAGTGGTAGATCTTCGTGCTGTCTTCTTGCTCTGGGCTTCGTTCCCCAGTATGGTTGAGACCAGGTCTGGGAGCCGTGGTCTGCCTCCAGCTCCAAGATAGCTGCAGGGTTCCTGCCTCTGTTGGTGCACGCATGTGCTGCCTTGGAGAGGGGGTGAGCAGGTGCGTGGGGGAGGGTGTTGAAGCTGGGACTCGCAGCATCAGGCTAGGGGTGGTGTCTTCCTGAGGAAGGGGGGACAGGCTGGAGGTCTGCCCAGCTAGAGCCCTCAGTGCAGTTCACAAAAGGGATCTTTAGAGGGAATAATACAGCTGCTCTTATATTTCCCAAGAGCTTTGTAATTTACACAGTTCTTTTGTATGCATCATGTCACGTGACCCTCAAGACACCCTGGGGAGTGAGGCAGGGGGCATATTATTATAGATCAGAAAATGGAGGCCCAGGGTCACACAGAAGATGGGAGAAACCCAACTTTTCTGACTCTGCGCTCAGTGCTCTTTACTCTTTGGGGGTAGTTCCTGCCTTGGGTAGGAATCCCCTCAGCCCACAGCCAGTGACCATCCATCCTCCAAGAAGCCTATCCCATCTATGAATTATCTACAGGTCGGGACATTCCTCCTGCACAGAGCCAACATCTATCACTACTGACATGACCATCATTGTTCTTGGGGGCACGTGCATCGCCTCGCGGTGATGGCCCTCCTGGGACCCCATCATGGCCCTCCTGGACCCAGTGAGCCTTCCCTTCTCTGGTGGAAGTCCCGGGACCTCCCCTGCCCCTCCCCTTCCTCACTGCCTGCTTCGTGCCTCTCCTTGCAGCGTCAGCGCCTGAGCTGGGGTCTCCAGGGGTGTGCTGCACCAGCCGCGTGGGGTACGAATTGCGTTGTGTGAGCTCCGCCTCATATAAAACTACACTTCGGGCTTAGGCCGAGCTTGCAAACAAGTAAAACCGCAAGATTTTTTTTCACACAATATGCTTGTAAGCCACATCTTGTTTCTTCTGGACAAGTGGAATTATGCTTTTGAACCCACGTGGAAGACATGACATTTCTCTCTAGTTAAGAGCTTGTTTGTTCAGTTGTTAATAATCAAAGGGCCTAGTTTCAAATTGGAGAAGCCCTTTCTGAAGGTTTTGCTGGTTTACTCAGTACTCCCAGGTGCAGAAAGTGTTTCCCCACTCTTGAGGCTCAGCCTCTGCCTCAGTTTCCCTACACTTCCCACCCTCTGTAACCTCAGCCTCCTCTGACCTCCTGCGTCTTGCAGGCAACATGGAGCCAGGTACCGATTCCCTGGGTAGTTTTTGCTATTGTGTGCTCATCGATTAGCCAACATTTATCAGACACGTTCCCACTCTAAGCCAGGCGCTTGGATAGAAGCCAGGGTTACAAAGATCAATAGGATACCTTATCAGCCTGCTGGAGCTCACCGCTCAGAAAGGGAGACACATCAGTGAACACAGAATTACACTGCAGCCTGCCAGGTCCTCTAATGAGGGACACCGACAATGTTTCCTTTGTCTGAACAAGATTCCTGGCCCATTTCACTCACCAGCTCCCTCCCAGTCACCCCCAGGGCTCTGCTGAGTCGTCCTAAGGGGGAGGCCTTCCTGAGCCCTAAGCCTGGGTCTGGCATCCTTTCCCTGGGCCCCGGGCCTGGCAGACCTACTTCCTCTGTGGGCATTGCCTATTCAACTGTGTGTCTTGCCCAGGCACCCGAAGCTCCGGCGGGCAGGACCACGGGTATGTGCCCGTATTTGTGGTGTCACCGCCTCATGCAGCACTTACCATGTAGTCACTGATGTTGAATTGCTGTAAGAGGGCAGAAGGTAGGGTGATCAGGCTGGCTGGGGAGGGTGGTGTGGGCTGGGGAAGAGGTGTGCAAATATTAGGCAGGGAAATGCTTGGAGGACCCGGGAGAGAGGAGGTGTTGTTTCAGCGAAGCCTCGAGAAAGGAGTGGGATTTGCTAAGCCTTGATGTAGACTGAAGGCATTCTAAGCAAAGGGGGCAGGTGGGCAAAGCCACGGAGGCAAGGACGGCAGCGTGGGGGTTGCAGGGCATGCCCAGATAATGGGGCCAGAGCACGCAGTGCTTTGGGTGCTTGCTGGGAGACAGTCCTCATATCTTGTGCATGGCAGCTCTGTGAGGGACTGGCAATAGCCCCTTTTGGAGAAGGGAGGGCAGAGGCTCAGAGAGGCCACGTGACTGTTGCAAGGTCATCTGACCAAGCAAAAGCAGAGCCAAGGCTTCACCCTCTGTGGTTCCTGTTCCTACTGTGTCCCTGGTGCCATGTTGCCCCAGGAGGGCAGCCTCTTTGGGAAACATCCTGAAGTGTGGTACAAATGGTAGGCTTCCCTCCCCCGGCCCCGTCCTCTCCCTGGAGGCTTCTGCTGTAGGAGCGGAGAGGGCACACAGAGGCCCTTTCAGCCAGGGTTAAGATCTTGGCTTCTGTCAGGGGGAGATCTGTGTTTCCTGTTTACCTGCTGGCTGGTGTTTCAGGAGACCGGCGCCTGGACTCCCTCTTACGTGGAGACTTTGGATGCATCCACGCAGGGACTCAAGGTGAGGGTGGGAAGCCCCAGCAGGGATTGCCTGGGGAGCAAGTGCGTTTGCTTTGGCAGGAACCCCAGCTCCCAGCATCCTATGACAGGTGCCGTGCATGAGGGAGGGAATACTCCTGACTGGAAACCCTGGCACCTCATTGTAGAGCCTGCAATCTCCCTGCCTCGCGACTGGAACCTCCGCAGTCAGCAGGACAGCCAGACTCTTCTCACGGTCCTGAACACCACCCCTCCACGGTGGGCCCCAGGGCATGCTGCACGCCTCCCAGCTTTGGCACAGCTGGATCTGGGTGACAATCTCACTTGTGGTCATTCTTTCTCCGCCTCTTGTGAGCAGCCAGTCTGAGCCTGGCACTGTTCTAGGCTCCTTCACTTTCTGGGGGATCGTTGGGCAGGTTACTTAATGTCCCAAGTCTCGGGCCCCTCTGCTACCAAATGGGGCACCTGGTACTTTCCTCATGGGCTTGAGGGTTGAATGAAGTCACACGTGTAGCTTGCCCAGCAAATGCTCAATGCACATTAGTCCCCTGCTCTCACCAGCCCTGCAAAGGGAGTGTGAATACAAGGGAGCAGGGTGGGGGCGCTGAGCAGTGGTGGGGAGGTACTCTGGGCAGACGTCTCGAGGTGATGCAGCAGGGGTGAAGACGTGGTACCCTGACATCGCACCTTTTGTAGTTCACGTGGGCATCTTAGATCAGTGGGCAGTCACAGCTGAGCATGGCCTGGGGCCAGTGTCGGCCACAGGGTGCTGTCTCCAGAGTGCCTGCTTAGCTCATCTCTGTCCATGCCCCCCCCGCCAGCCTTCTCCGGCCCCTGCTCCCCGCCAGTCCTCCTCCACCCCAGGTAGGACTTCTCAGCCCAACCTGCTGGCCAGTGTAGCCGCCGGGAGCAGAAGCGGCATCCTGGCCCCTGAAACTCTCCCATTTCCTTCTGGACCCGTGACAGCAGCCCATCTCCTCCCAGGCCTTTCCCTGCACGCTGCGAGCTAGGGCGACTGCTGTGATTTGTCTTGCCTTTTGGTTGGTTTCTCGGCAGTGGTTCCGAACTAGTAAATTCCTCTGAGCACCAAACCATGCTCTGGGCTCCCCACCACTGCACATAGGTGATGTCAAAGGTGGGGCTTGCTCTCGGGAGACTCCAGCAGTTTAGTCCAGGCTGTGACACCCCAGAAAAGTCACCTGACTTCCATAGGCTTCCTTAAAATAGGAACAAGGGTCCTTGCTTTGTGGCGCTGTGGTGAAGTGTCCAGGCCTGACACAGAAGCCCTTGAGGATGACGGCTGCCGTGATCCCTCCACCTGTGGATCAGAGGTCTGTGGACCGACCGCAGTCTCGTTCAAGGTCACCCAAGCAGGCAGAGCTCCCAGACCATTGTTCTTCCCACCTGCGTGTTCCCCGGCATCTCCAGCTTTCTAGAAGCAGATTTGTGGGGATCCAGAGGGGAAAGACGAGGGAGAGTGTGCATGAGCCCCTGGGAGATTCGGGGCTGCCCCAGGGCACTGGGGGCTGGCGGGGGGAGTGGCATCAGTATGAAGGAGAAGAGCACAGAAGGTAGAAGGGGGTTTCCTGGACCAGTTCCTCCCACTTTGCTTTTGCCAAGGGCCTGCCCCGGCTCTTTGCTCAGAGCTGTGGTTGGGGACGAGACTGGGGCTGTGGACATCTGCTCAGGAAGCCCGGGGCTCCCGCACTGCAGCCAAACCCGGCCTAGCCCTCCGGCCTCCTGCCCAGGCCCCCGGCCACATGGAGGGGCTCCTAGACAAACATCTCCAGAGGGGCTTCGGGGTTTCAGAAAGTGGGATCCCCTCACCCTAGTTCACGGACCTCTCCGTTGTAACAGTGAAGCAGCTGCCAGTATGAGAAAAAAGGGTCTCCTCCCCAAGATGCCGCAGCCTCTCCGGGTAAATCTCGACCCACGGCTGGAGCGCTTGCGCGGCTTGGGTTTTGTTCTTGGTCATGTGACTGCTCAGGCTTCCTCTAGGTCTTTTTGTCTTTGATGAATTCATAGCCATTGACCCTCCACAGGAGAAAAAAAATAAACCCAAACCACCTCCCACCCAACCTCGCCTCTCTCGAGGTTAATGTGACTTCAGCAAGATTTCCCTGCCATTTATTGTGCAATCACTCAGCACCAGGACTGCACTGGTGGCTTTTATCCACGATCTAATTCTCCTTCACGACACCCCACAAGGCACCAGGGTCCCCACTTTATCGATGCTCCAAGACGTCAGGCAACCTGCCCAGGGCCACGTAGCTAGTAAATTGCAGAACCAGGATTCAGGGGTGTGTGTGATGTCAACACTCACATCTGAACCGCTCTCTTATCAGCCCCGCGTCTGGGCGGGGTCACCTCCTCCAGCCCCCACTGTCTAAGTGGGACCCAACCCTGAATCACCCCAGAAAGATGGCTGAGTCAGGTCATTCTGGGAAAAGAAAGCCTCTTCCCTCTTAGCTCCCAGCACTGGGCTGTGTGGTGGGACTCGGGGCAGCGGGGGTGGGGCCGGTGGTGGTCCGGTCTAGAGCCGCACGTCCCAGCTCCACCCACACCACTCACTGGGCCCCTCTGCGCCTCTGTTGCCTCATCCGTGAAAAGGGAATAGAGTAGTTCCTTTCTCAGACGGTTATGAGGCATACGTAAGGTACTAATTAAAGCGCCCAGCACTGCTAAGAGCTATCTGCGCGTAGTTGCTAGAATTATCCAAACCAGACCTGAACTGGACGCTGCCTCTGTTGAATGCTCGAGAGGAAGGAAGAGGAGCCTGAGGGTGGGAGTTTATCATCCAGTCATGGAGACAGGACCCAGACAAGGAATGGTGACTGACTCAGAACACTGTGATGCCGGCGATGTCACCGTGCGGTGTGTGACGGCCCGTGGCCCTGCCCGTGGAGGCACGGATGCCGAGTCCAGGGACACAGTCACAGGAGGCACACGGGGCTCAGAGGGTGGCCTCTGTCATTTATCCTGATTGCCCTCAACTTGTGCGTCAGAACGACCCAAGAGAGGGTGCCTGGGTGGCGCGGTCGGTTAAGCATCCCATTTTTGGTTTCGGCTCAAATCTGATCTCAGGGTCGTGAGATTAAGTGCACTCAGCACAGAGTCTGCTTGAGTTTCTCTGTCCCCCTCCCCCCTAAAATAAATAAATGCATCTTTAAACAAAAATGACCTGAGAAGCTGGTTGAACATGCAGACCCCTGAGCCCCGCTGCCTGATGCTCCCATTGTGCGGGTCTGGGCCGGAGCCAGGACCCGCATTTAGATGGACGCCCCTCTCCCCCCCACAATCCTCGTGCAGATGGCCCGGAACCAAAACACTGTTCCCAGGGACCCCGGCTCGCTGAGCTGAGTGCCTGATGATGTTGTTACTTAAGCCTGCTGCAAAGAGTTCCCATTCACCCCTTGGGGTTCCCGCTGGGTGGTCAGGGTGCCCTCTCTCACTTGTCCCGTCCCCCGTGTGAAATCACCCCCCCTCTAGCTCCAAACAACCGCGTGCCTCCTCCCCTCCCCTCTGGGCTGTGCCCATCGAGACGTAAAGCGCTCGAATGATGGCAACACCCGAAGTCCCTCAGAGCCTGGACTGTCCTCCCCCGAGCTTGCCCGTCATCTCCCTGGATCCTCATGGCAGCAGGTGAACGGGTGGCCTTTCTACAGGGGGGGCCACTGAGGCCCAGAGAAGTCACCAGAAACCCAAGGCAAAACCTGGGCTTGAACTTCTGACTCCTGTCACCACCGCTTCCCAAGGTGTGCTTCCTTCTCCGCGGGCCTGGAGGCTCTGGGTGAACCCGGCTGCCCCAGGGGCGAGGAGGGAAGATGGTACCTAAGGTTTTGTGAGCAGCTGTTCTGTTCTGAGCATGGGCCAGAGAGAGTAGTGGCAGACTCACCCATCAGGAGGACGCCCACTAGGCAGGCCAGGAGTCGGATGGACCATTCCATGTTGCGGGCGTCTGGACACCCCAGGCCGGCCCGCGCTCGGCCAGACCACCAGGGAGGCTGTGCGAGAAGGCAGGTGAGGCGGTGGGCGGTGGGCGGTGTGCCCGGGTCTGCGCCCCACCGGGCTCCAGGCACGGGAGGAACTGGGGAGAGGCAGTCAGGCGGCCTGGGTATGATTCGATGAGGCCCGTGGGGTTTAGTCATGTGGAAAACCAACAGGGGAAGCACTCGGATGATTTTCCAGGGCAGGAAACAGAGAAGTACATGAGGAAGATGAAGGACCCTTTCCCATGGCCGCTGGCCCCTTTGGAAAAACTGCTGTTCTTAATGCTGCCTGCCTTCCCTTCCTCCTCCCCTCCTTCCTACTCCTTTCTCCCTCCCTCCTTCTTTCTTTCCTTCCTTCCCTCTTTTCCTTCCTGCATTTTTAGTGTGCCAGTGTAGGTTTTCATTTGTTTTTGGTTTTTGTTTTTTGTTTTAGAGAGAGAGAGAGAGAGAGGGAGAGAGTGTGCACCCGAGGGGGGGGGGCAGAGGCGGGGCTCACAGTGGGACTCGATCTCACAACCCTGAGCTCATGACCTGAGCCAAACTCAAGAGTCTGAGGCTTACCTGTCAGAGCCACCCAGGTGCCCCCGAGTGGGTTTTCATGCTGATGAAGCGATCTTACTGTGGCCATACAGATTTTGAAGTGGTGATTATTCATGGAAGGATAATCATCTCCAAAATGTAGTCATCGTTGACAGTGGTTACACTACCAAGCAGCATAAAAGGGAAATAGTAAAATCATTAAGCAAATCAATCCTGAAAAGCATGTCAACGTGCGCAGAACATCAAAATGTCAGATAGAAATATCCTACCACAGGGGCAGAAACTTCGTGGCTGTTGCAAGGAGGTCGACAGGAAGCTGGCAGAAAAGCGGCCAGGTAGGGGGGCTGGCAAAAATGAGCCAATCCGTGCCTAGAGGCAAATGTTTTAGGGATAAAGGCTAATCTGTTAAAACGAAGAGAGAGACAGAGACAGAAACAGAGAGCGGCTCTCAAATACAATAGATTAAAAAAATAGAAGATGATTTCTCTCCCACATGTCTGTCCCGAAGTGAGCTGTTTATGTCGGCAGGCGGCTTGCTTCTCCTGCTTCTCCTGGTCATCCCGGGATCCAGGCGCCTCCATACCGTTTCGCCCTCAACCCCTTCCCCTGCGGTATTGTTAGTGCCGTTGAAGGCCGAAGGTGGGAATCAGGCTTGGTCAAGGGGAAAGACGGAAATCCTAAGTCAGTTGGCTTGTGGTTTTGGTCATCCGTGATCCCAAAGTTGTATGCATCACACCCACTCCCACCCCATGGGCCCAGATTCAGTCATACAACCACACCCATTGCAAGGGAGCCCTGGAAGCGAGGTCACGAGCAAGGCGATCCTATGGCCAAGTTACAATTTATTACCATGGAAGAAGGGAACTCGTGTTGCTGGGTGGTTGCCTGTCTCTGCCATGCATGTTTGCTAGAACTCTAGAAAACTAAACTTTGGAACAGAATCGATTCCATAAACTCTAAGATGTCATTGAAGGACACACCCTTATTTTATCCAGCACTAAGAGACTGAGAAAAGAAAACCTCTCTACCTTTGTATAATTGTAAGATGCCATTGAGTGTAACATGTGTCCAGAATTCAGAAACGTGAAAATGTGAAAAAAATGGGCCTCTTAGAATGGATGAGATATAGTTCCTTTTTTAGTTTCTTGGTAATATATTCTCAATAAGAAAAGATTTTCAGAGGGGCCAGCCTGTCCTCCCGACGCTAGAAGGAGCCGTATGGAAGAGATGCAGGTCTGTGTTCAGGCCAGGGTTTGACAGACAGTCTTCATCGGGTTAAGGAGGCTTTTCCTTCGACTCCTGGTTTGCTGAGAGCTGTTAGCGTGAATTAGTGTGGAGTTTTCTCAAAACCTTCTTCTGCTTTTATTGAGAGAATCATGAGATGTTTCCTCTTTAGTGAATTGTTGATTGGTCTTTCCTAATGGAACCAGCCTTGTGTTCCTGAGATAAACCACGCCCGATGGTGATGTATTATCCCTTTTCCACATTTCTGGGTTCAAGTTGCTAACATTCTGTTGAGGATTGTTAATGTCCGTGAGGGATTCGATCTGCAGTTTTTGTTTCTTGCAGTGTCTGCGTCTGCTCTTGGCATTAGAGTAACGCTGGCCTCACAGAACGAGTCAGGAAATGTGTCCTCTGCTGTTTTCCCAAAGAGATTATGAGTTGATATTACATCTTCATGAAATATGTGGTAGAATTCCCCTTGCAAACCAAATCATCTGTGCCTAGAGTTTTCCTTTTGTTGGAAGGCTTAAAACTATGAATTTAGCCTGTTTGATAGAGTACTATTCAGATGATCTATTTCTTCTAGAGTAAGTTTTGGTAGGTCACGTATTTCAAGGAAATGGTCCATTTCATCCAAGTCCTTGAAATTGTGGGCACAGAATTGCCGATAATATTCCCTTATTGTCTCTTTAATGCCTGTGAGGTCTGTAGTAATATCATCTCTTTCATTCCTGAATTAACAGTACTTTATTTATTTTTTATAGGTTATTTAAAAATTTTTTTAATTTAAATTCAGTAATTAACATGTAGTGTATTACTAGTTTCAGAGGTAGAGTTCAGTGATGATATAACACCCATGCTCACTCCATCACGTGCCCTCCTTAATGCCCATCTCCCAGTTACCCCATCCCCCCACCCCCTCCCCTCCATCAACCCTCAGTTTGTTTCCTATGATTAAGAGTCTCCCTCTCTGATTTTGTCTTGTCTTATTTTTCCTTCCTTTCCCCTATGATCCTCTGTTTTGAATTAAGAGTACTTTAAAAAGTTCAGATTCAAAAACTTGTGTCCCCGTGTCCTGTCCCCGGTCCTATGCTGGACACGCTCAGACGTGTGGGAGAGCAGCCGCAGTGCAATTGAGTGTGCTGTGATTGAGGGCTCAGCTCTCAGCCCCAAGCCTCGTTTCTCTACTCTGCTGTCAATGCTGAGGCTGGCTCTTGGCAAACCACATTTCTCAGACACGCTTGCTGGCCACTGGAAGGCATTAGAGAGAGACTGGAAGGTGAGAGCTGGGCTTCCAGTACCTGTTAGCTTGGCTCCAGCAGCTGATGAGAGTTCTGGGTCCAGCCTCCAGATTCTTTTGACAATGGAAGCCTGTTGAGTCCCCTCAGGACTACAGCACCAGCCAGGCATGTCTGTCCCCCTCCCACCCTATCGTCTGAGCATTAGTGGCCCCCTTCATAGAGCTGGCCACCAGCTGTGCAGGGCCCCTTCCTGTGAGCTCCTAGACCTCAGTAACCTTACCTCCCCCCGCCCCCAGCCCTGGGAGGGGTAGCTGCTTCCTCTGGTTACTAGTACTTGGGCTGCTCAGAATCTCCTATTTTCTCATTTACCCTTCAATTACCCGTGTAACCAGTGGCTTATACTGTGTTTGATACGTGAACTCAGTAAATCTCCATTTAAGAGGTCAATTCTCCCCAAGTTCGTCTCTTAATTCAACACAATCTCAATCAAAATATCAATAAGCTTTTTTTTCTACAAGCAGATTCTCAAATTTATATGGAAAGACAAAGGAACTAGAAGAGCCAGAATTGTTTGTCAGAAAAGAAGAATGCATTGGGAGGACTGTTGTTACATGATTTCCAGAACCACGATAAAGGTGCAGAAACCAGGATAATGTGGTATCTGTGGGATGATAGCCACAAGGATCAATGAGACAGAACTGAGAGTCCAGAAATACCAATGCAGCCAACTGACTTCTGACAAAAGTCCAAAGGCAATTCTATGGAGAGAGGACAATCTTTTCAACAAACGGTTTTGGAACAATTGGATGCCCCTATACCAAGTTAGATAGATAGATAGACAGATAGCTAGCTAAGTTTTAAAAAGGGCCTTGACCCATAACTCACACCTTATACAAAAATTAACCGAAAATATAGTATAGACCAAAGCGTGAAATATAAAACTATAAAATTTCTGGGGGAAAACAGGGAAAAAAAATTTGTAAGCTTAGGTGAGGCAAAGGATACTAATTTTAAAAAATAGTAAACTGGATTTTGTTAAAATTAAAACATTGACTCTCCAAAAGACACTGTTAAGAGAATGAAAAGACAAGCCACAGACTGGGAGAAAATATCTGCAAATCACATCTCTGACAGAGGATCTGTATCCTGAATATACAAAGAGCTCTCACAAACCAACAATAAGAAAAGAATAATTAAAAAATATATCAGTAGATTCGAACAGACATTTCACCAGCGAAGATATACAGATGGCCCATAAGGTCATGAAAGCACGCCCAATGTCCTTAGTCTTAAAGGAAATGCGAATTCAATTCACAGTGAGATGCCGCTCCACACCCGTTAGAATGGCGAACATAAGGGATCCGGATAATTCAGATGCTGAAGAGCCACAGGTGTGGCTGGTGGGAATGCACAGCGGTACTGTGCCCCACGGCGGACAGTCTGTCGGTTTCTTACAAGCAGTTTTTACCATGCAGCCCTGCAGTCCACTCCTAGGTACCTACCTGGTGAAATAAAAATTTACATTTCAAAACGTCCGTGTGGGAATGTGTATAGCACGTGTATTCATGCTCACCCTAAACAGAGACAGCTGGATGTCCCTCACAGTAAGTGACACCTGTCATACATGCAGACAGCAGAGTGCTGTGCGTGGACGGCAAGGAACACACTGCCGAGTTACACAATAGCCTGGATGAACGAACTGCATTTTGCTTGGTGGGAGAAGACAGGCTCAAAAGGGTACCTGTGGTATGATTCTGTTCATGGAACGGGCAAAAACCATAGGGACAGGACACAGATCAGTGTTACTTACCCGGGTAGGGGCCCAGGAAGGGGTTGACTACAAGGGGGCAGCAGGAGGGAATTTGGAGGGAATAGAACTGTCCCGTATCATGATTGGGGCATGAACACATGATTCTATTTGTCAAATTGCAAATGCAAACGTATGGAATTATAGACTACAAAGGATGAATTTTACACCTGTAATTTAAGGAAATTAACCAGGATATGGGGAGAACCCCAAATGGAATACAAAAGATAACAAAACACCTGAATGTATTACAACAGAATAACTTAGCCTGCAGGAGAGAATACAGAACTAGCCTCAGTTTCTTGGGAAAACCGTGTTTTGACTGAATGCCCGAGTTAAGACAAAACACTGCGCATAATCACTGTACTGTAGTTAGTAAATTTGTTTCTCATAAGGGTAGAGCTGGAGACTCTGAAACTATGTATGTGTCCATGAGCGCTGAACAGATGAGCAGATACGATGTGGATGATGAGCCAGGTTTCTCTCAGCTGGAGAGAAAAAGCTACAGTTAAGGAGAGGGCAAAGTCTAAATGACCCTGTGACCCTGGATCGGAATTGCAGGTGTCAGAGCACAGTCTTGGTTTTAAAGT